>NC_079169.1:64021450-64031450 GCF_947568905.1 Ostrea edulis | reverse complement strand
TTTAACCTGAGTAAACTCAGATGCCCTATTGCAACTGGTTGTCATGCTCCATCCATTAACGTTTTTATTTTCCACTTCTTGATAACTACCATTCCAATTCTTTTGAAATTTGGTATGAAGCATCTTTGGGACAAGGGGGACATAAATTGTAAATTTCTGGACTCCTGCACCCCTGGGGCCTTAGGGGTGGGGCAGAAACTGACAAAAATTGACATATTTTCAAAAATCTTCTCTACAACTGCATCTGTGAAAGAAAAGGGGCCCGTGGGCCACATCGCTCACCTGAGTTACCTTGGCCCATATTTAAAGATTTTTCATATATATTCTCATGTAAAACTTTTGATTCCTGCTGTGGACCCAACCTACCCCGGGGGCCATAATTTTTACAAACTGGAATCTGCACTATGTCTGGAAGCTTTCATGTAAATGTAAAATTCTATGGTCCAATGGTTCTTGAGAAGAAGAATTTTAAAGATTATCCCTATATATTTGTATGTAAAACTTTGATCCCTTATCATGGCCCCACCCTTCCCCGGGAGGGAGGGGGCATAATTTTAACAAACTTGAACCTGCACTACATCAGGAAGCTTTCATCACGTATTGTAGCCCCACCCTACCCCTGGGGGCTATGATTTTTAAAAACAAGAGGCCCAAGGGCCACATCTCTCACCTGAGTTACCTTGGACCATATCTGAAGACTTTCCATATATATTTGCATGTAAAACCTTAGTCCGTATTGTGGCCCCAACCTACCCCTGGAGGCCATGATTTTTGCAAACTTGAATCTGCACTATGTCAGGAAGCTTTCAAGTAAATCTCAGCTCTTCTGGTTTATTGGTTCTTGAGAAGAAGATTTTTAAAGATTTCCTCTATTTATTCTCATGTAAAACTTTCTTCCCTTATTGTGGCCCCAACCTATCCCTGGGGCCATGATATCTATCGATCAATATTAATATATGTATTATAATACGTAAAGCCTTTCATCAGTGTATGCACTTTTGAGAGGTTTGAAGTTTTAAAAATCATCTTGTTTTATACTGTTGCTGAATATTACAATTTAGCTTAGATATTCATAACAGGAAATTTTTTCTCAATTTCATAGCTCTTAGGAGTAGTGATACTTTTAACTAGCACTCAGGTGACTGATAAGGCCTGTGGGCCTCTCATTTGTTGATTTGACGGGTTTATTGCTTCAGAATCACTCTGATTCTATGAAATTATATAAATTCAATCACAAATATGTTATTTTTTCTTTTATCTTTTAATTTATTTACCATCAGTTACAGCTTGTATTGCTTTATTTAGTTTAAGTTCTATACAATTTTAAATATTCAAACTTGCCATACTTTATTAGACATTCCGCTTGTATGGTTTCCCCTATAGTAGTTCTCATCATGAAATTGAGGCATGAATTCTGGGAACTGGTTTTTTACTGAATATGTTGGTACCTGAAATTAGATGAGCAGTCATACTATAACATTGACTAGTCTAGTGTCTGCTCGAGTTTGAGTGACACATGTAGTTCAGCATGCAGATTTTGGATATTTGTTGTGCTCTATGACTAATTTCTAATCAATTTTTCATCTATAAATTTGGCGTAGATTGCTAGTGAACAATTATGAACCAGCTTATCTTTCTTTAACAATTGGCTTACTTTACTTGATCAACAACAATTGGGGGGGGGGGGGGGGGGGGGGGGGGACTAGCAGGGAGTTTTAGCAACTTACTTTCCGAATGCTCATAGTTTTCTAAAGTATAAACAGACTTGCAACACAACTGTTACATACAATGTAATAACTTACTGTTTCAGTCCTGCAGTTCCCAGTGTCCTTGAGTATCTGACTGCCCTGGTAACCTGAGGATAATGAAGAGTCTTGTGATGAGGGCTGGACCTCGGACTGTTCAGGAAAAAGGGTCCTCCAACTATCCTGCTCCTTACTTCTCCTCGAGTCCCGTTCCTGTAGCCTTTGTGCATGCTCGTCCTGTTTCTTCAGGATGTCAAGACCATCAGAATTGTACAAGTCTTCAAGGAAGAATTCCTCTGTCTTTGTTGTCACTTGTTTCATATATCTGTTAGCTTCTGCTATCATCTGGTCAT
Organism: Ostrea edulis; assembly: GCF_947568905.1. Lineage (NCBI taxonomy): Eukaryota > Metazoa > Mollusca > Bivalvia > Ostreida > Ostreidae > Ostrea > Ostrea edulis. Next base: position 64,029,352 of record NC_079169.1, on the reverse strand, counting down.
GACACTGCAGCAAAGTTTGTGCGTCACTTTGAATGTCTGACAGATCACAGAAGAAAGGTCCACACTGCTTCTGTACCTGGAGAAGTTTGGGAGGGCTGCTGTAGAATGTTTGTGATTTAGATGTGCAAGTTCTTTTAGGGGAAGTGGGTATCTGCACATATTGCTTTGGTTGCTTCAACTCCTCAATTTTGGGCATCAGATTTACTTCACTGGGCAGAACTTCATTCTCTTGATGTACTACATTTTCCTTATTCTCATCTAGAAATAAATAACACAGCAGTATATCACTCCACATGCATGAATACAGAGTATCATTAGGAGTATAATCTATTAACACTATATAGTTATAACTAATATCTGAAATAAACCGTGGGGAAAACGATGATTGATTTCAAATGATAATTACATTTACCTTTCCTAGGAGGTGGATATCTATCCCACAGAGACCTCTTGATAGAAGTGCATGTCCTCAGTAATGGTGTGGGGGTACAAGATCGTAGTGCACTGAGAAAGGAAAATAAAAATTTTAACAAGAGGCCCACGGGCTATATTGCTCACCTGAGTCACTTAGGACACGCTTTAATTTGTACAGCTAACATGATTTTAAAAAAAAAAAATTCTATCTTTATTCCCATGAAAATTTTTGGCCCCAAAGGGTTACAACATATCCAAACTTGAATTCACAAATGGGGATACCTCAACACCAATATGACTAACATGACCTAGTTGTTCTGGAAGTGAAGGTCACAATTTCATAGATGGTATAAAATGAAAGGTCCTGTCATAAGAAATCTATATATCAAATATGAAAGCTCTGCCTTAAATATCTCAGGAGATATTAAATAGGATAGGTTTTCTTAAAAGTAGGTCAAACTTCAAAGTCACAAGTTCAAAAACAAAGGTCTTATCACAAGGAATATGCATATGAAATATAAGAGCCCTATCACTTACCATTCAAAAGTTATGAGCAAGGTCAAAGTTTCTGACAGACAGGACAAAACAATATGCCCCCTAACTATAGTCGCTGGGGCATGAAATTTTTTTTAATCCACACAACTTTGGAACATTTACATTGTGATGGAATGTAAGAGTTATCTATCTTTGTTCACATTTTTTTCTATAGAGTTTTTTGCTCCTGTTTTGGAACTCTTTGGAAATTGTTTATTTTGCACATTAATTGCTCCAACGTAAATGTGTGGTCCCGCAATTTTTTGGTTACAGTCATTGGTTTCCTGTCCTCACAAAATCTCTTTCCTGTACTGGCTAGAAGCCAGTAAGTATAACCAAACACACTCGCACTTTCTGAACAAATGACTTCAGAATTCAGATCATGTTCTGTTATACTCACTGGCTTTCAACCAGAAAAGAGATTTTGCGAGGACAGGAAGAAAATGACTGTAACCAAAACAAGAGGCCCACCGGCCTTATTGGTCACCTGACTAGTGAAAAAGTATCACTACTCCCAAGGGCTATGAAATCTAAAAAAAAATCCTGTTCTGAATATCTAAGCTAAATTCTAATGTTCAGCAACAGTATAAAACAAGATGTGTTCTTAAAACTTCACTGCCCTCAATAGTGCATACCCTGGGATCATCAAATTTACAATTTTTGTAAAGGACTACCTGCTCTTTCTAAATATCCATTTAGTTTCAATTAGTGATGTACTGATTATCGCCGACTTTCGATTGTCGGTCGCTATAACTGAAACGATGTGAATAATCGATTGCCATTTTGAAAATCGAAAATCGCCGACGTCTGTAATTTTTTTTAACAATACGAATATTCCTGCCGCAACTTAACTAAAATCCAAAATGGCTGATGAAGCTGAATCATCCGATAAAATTGAATATTGTTTAAATGTCCCTCTTGAGAATCTTTCACTCATATGGAGACATCACCATTGCCAGTGAAGGGCTGCAAAATTTAGGCCCATGCTCGGCGCTTACAGTCTTTGAGCGGGGAGGGATCTTTATCGAGCCACACCTGCTGTGACACGGCCTGGGGCCTCGGATTTTGCCTCTTACAACAAGCAAGGGGTATTGAGGCTCTATTCTATACCGGATCCCATAAGAACAACAACAAAAGTCGAGAGATATATCCCTATCCCGGGAAAACAAAATCGAAAGTATGGGATTATTAACTTTAAATTTCTAATGAGTTTAAACGTCTCCATATGAGTGAAAAATTCTCAAGAGAGACGTTAAACAAGATACAATCAATCAATGTTATGATTTTATTCTAATTAACTTAATATTTAGGGTAAAAAATAAAGTAAATTTAATATATTTATGCCATAAATTTGAAATGAATAAAATTCGATTATTTTTCAATTAATCAATCAAAAAGGTGCATCCGATTAATCCGATCATCAATTAATTATTTTTTCCCAATTGCCCATCACTAGTTTCAATAGTACTAAAGAAGACGTTATTATATAAATATTGCATGTAGTTGAGGGTAACATTGAAAATTTTCACCCCGAGAAAACCATTGTCAACCGAGGCGCAGCCGAGGTTGACAATGGTTTCTCAAGGGGTGAAAATTTCAATGTTACCCTCAACTACATGCAATATTTGTTTTATTATACTGAATGTTATATAAACTGGAAAGCAGAAAAACTTACGTCTGTTGACATTTGATCAATCACTGTCATGCGATATTTCGTATTTCGATGCGGGTACTCGCGTTTATTACAAACGCTCAAACGACGTCGTCTAGCAATTTACAGTGCATAAATTTGATGCATGTGATAATTTTTTTTAGTATACTTTCATATAAAATACTTGAACCTGATTGGTCGAGAACCATTTGAAAAAACATATTGTTACCCTCTGAGAACAGAAAACACATGCCCCAGGGTGATAGTATCTAGCAACGGGTAACAGTACTTAACAACGGGTGATATTATAAAAAATTATCACATGCGTCAAATTTATGCGCGTACGGTTCGCCGTAGATTGCTAGACGACGTCGTTTAAGCGTTTGTAATAAACGCGAGTACCCGCATAGAAATACGAAATATCGCACGACAGTGATTGATCAAATGTCAACAGACGTAAGTTTTTCTGCTTTCCAGTTTACATAACATTGAGTATAATAAAACAAATATTGCATGTATTTGAGGTTAACATTGAAATTTTCAATGTTACCCTCAAATACATGCAATATTTATAATAATATCACCCGTTGTCAAGTACTGTTAGTGTTACCCGTTGCTAGATACTATCACCCTGGGGCGCGTGTTTTCTGTTCTCAGAGGCCAACAATATGTTTTTTCAAGTGCTTCTCGACCAATCAGGTTCGAGTATTTTACATGAAAGTATAATAAATGTTTTACACATAAACACTATATAGTAAACTTGGCCCTGCCCTTGGGTAAGAACTCCTACCCCAGGGATCATGAAATTTATGATTTTGGTAGAGGCTTTCCTCCTCTACATCACTATGCATTTAGATTTTCTTAAACATGTGTGGTTCTAGAGAAGATTTTTGAAAAATGGCCAATTTTGGGGAAGTTTTTGCCCCACCCCTAAGGCTCCACGGGTGCAGGAATCCTGAAATTTACAATTTATGTCCCCCTTGTTCCAACGATGCTTCATACCATATTTGAACAGAATTGGAATGATGGTTATAAAAAAAGTTTAAAATTTCTATTGTTCACACGTTTAATAACTGACCATTTTGGCCCCACCCTAATACCAAACCCCTACCCCTGGGATAATCAAATTTACAATTTTGGTAAAAGACTACCTGCTCTTTCTAAATATCCATTAGTTTTAATTCAGTATCATTAGCACTAAAGAAGATGTTTTTTAAGTGTTTTACACATAAACACTATATACTAAATTTGGCCCGCCCAGGGGTCAAAACCCCTACCCAGGGGATTATGAAATTTATAATTTTGGTAGAGGCCTTCCTGCTCTACATCACTATGCATTTGGTTTTTCTTACACATGTGCAGTTGTAGAGAAGAAGATTTTTGAAAATTGGTCAATTTTGGGCAGTTTTTGCCCCACCCCTAGGGCCCCAGGGGTGCAGGAGTTCTGAAATTTACAATTTATGTCCCCTTTGTCCCAAAGATGCTTCATACCAAATTAGTAATGTACCGATTATCTCCGACTTTCGATTGTCGGTCGCTATAACTGAAACAATGTGAATAATCGATTGCCATTTTGAAAATCGAAAATCGCCGACGTCGGTTTTTTTCTTTCTAATACGAATATTCCTGCTGCGACTTAACTAAAATCCAAAATGGCTGACGAAGCTGAATCATCCAATAAAATTGAATATTGTTTTAATGTCCCTCTTGAGAATCTTTCACTTATATGGAGACATCAGCATTGCCAGTGAAGGGCTGCAAAATTGAGGCCTATGCTCGGCGCTTACAGTCTTTGAGCAGGGTGGGATCTTTATTGAGCCACACCTGCTGTGACACAGCCCGGGGCCTCGGATTTTGCCTCTTACAACAAGCAAGGGGTATAGAGGCTCTATTCTATACCGGATCCCACAAGAACAACAACAAAAGTCAAGAGATCTATTCCTATCCCGGGAATACAAAATCAAAAGTATGGGATTATTAACTTCAAATTTCTAATGACTTTGGACATCTCCATATGAGTGAAAAATTCTCTCTCGGGAGAGACGTTAAACAAGACACAATCAATCAATGTTATGATTTTATTCTAATTAACTTAATATTTAGGGTAAAAAATAAAGTAAATTTAATATATTTATGCCATAAATTTGAAATGAATAAAATTCGATTATTTTTCGATTAATCAATCAAAAAGGTGCATCCGATTAATCCGATAATCGATTAATTATTATTTCCCGATTGCCCATCACTATACCAAATTTGAAAAGAATTGGAATAGTTATCAAGAAGAAGTTAAAAATGTTCAATTGTTAACGCACGACAACCAATTGCAATAGGTCACCTGAGTTTACTCGGGTGACCTAAAAATTGTACAAAGGTGTGTGGCGGGACCATATGTTTACGTTGGAGCAACGTGCAAGATAAACAACTTTCAAAGAGTTCCAAAACTGGAGCAAATAACTCTTATTAAATAGAAAAAATGTGTACAAAGATAAATAACTCTTACATTTCATCACATGCACATGATTTAATGTGACCCTGTATGCTACTCTTAAAAAGAATTTGTTTAAATTAATTTCTGGTATATTCTCATATATTACTTTGATCTCCTATTGTGGCCCCACCCTACCCCTGGGGCCGCTGAAATGAGCAAATTTGAATTTGAACTACTTGAAGTTACTTGCATATAACACTATGACTAATTATGGCACTGCTGTTGAGATGAAGATTTTTAAAGACGTGTCCCTACAAATTAAACAAACTTTAGTCATTGTTGCCTAGAGATGCTTGCTTATCAACATGACTAATCATGGTCCTGTTGCTCTTGAAAAGAAGATTCTAAAATACTTTTCCTAAATATCTGCATCATGTATATAACTTTGATACCCTATTGTAGCCCCCACCCTACTAAGGGGGAGGGGGGCATGATTTGAACAAACTTTAATCTGCTCTATGTCAGAAGCTTTCATGTAAATTTAAACTTTTCTAGCCCAGTGGTTCTTGAGAAGATTTTCAAAGATACAAACTTGAATCTGCACTATGTCAGGAAGCTTTCATGTTAATTTTAACTTTTCTGGCCAAGGGTCTATTTGTTTCCCCATCTCTACAACTGGTCCAGGATATCGCCAGTATATCTCCAGCCTCTACTTGCTTTTTGAGAAGTAGATGAAAGAGATCTACTGAAGATCCCCGAACCGAAAATGAGCAACTTAAGATCACTCGTATAGCTCTAAACCCGACCAAATGAATACACCCCCAGTAGTTCTTGAGAAAATTTTGATATGACCTCACCCTATTTTTGCCATTTTTTTTAATCTCCCTTTTGAAGGAAGTATAAACCTTCATCATTTAATTGATTAGTCGTGCCAAACCAATTCAAGACATTGAGTAGACAATATCTTCCTATGTCCAGAGTGACCATGTGACCTAAAAATCGAAAGGGGTCATCTACTCCTTAGTATGTACCAATGTACCAAGTTTGGTATCAATTAAGAGTATTTTCTTATGTCCAGTTCGACCTTTGACCATGTGACCTTAAATCATTGGGGGTTATCTACTCCTTAGATGTACCAGTATACCAAGTCTGATATCTGTCAAGCAAAGCGTTCTCGAGACATTAAATGGTCAGTATATTTTCTATGTCCATTTTCACCCTTGACATCATCTCAAAATCGATAGGGGTCATCTACTCCTTACATGTACCAGTGTACCAAGTTTGATGTCTGTCAAGAAAAAGGTTCTCCGAAAATATTGAAAGGACAGTATCTTCCTATATCCAGAGTGATTTGACCTTTGGACCTGAAAATCAATAGGGGTCCTCTTCTACTCATAACCAATCATTAACATCAAGTGAATGGTTCTCGAGATGAGTGGACAACATGTGGTCTACAGACCAAATGACGGGTGCAAAGCAATATCCCCCCTTTTTTTGAAGGGGGGCATAATAATTTAATAAGGAACCTATATAAATATACTTTTTACATCAAATACTATTCTCAAGGTGAGTGAAGATGCAAAAAAAAAAATATATATATATAATAATAATCGTATTACGATTTGTTTGTTTGTATTTTTTCACAATGTAAATCAATTATAAATACACAAATAATATCATGAAAATCTATAAGAAGGTGTTTGAATTTCAATAAATATGAAGATCCAGCTTTAAATTGGCTCATAATGCCAAAATATATATGGATTCGTGGGAATAATTCGTAATTATTATGCAATCTAGGAATTAACAAGAGGCCCACAGGCCTTAACGGTCACCTGAATACTAGTGAAAAGGTATCATAGTGGGCTATGAAATCTAGAAAAATTTCCTGTTCTGAATATCTAAGCTAAATTCTAATGTTCAGCAACAGTATAAAACGAGATGTGTTCTTAAAACTTCACTGCCCTCAGAAGTGCATACACTGACAGTCTTCGACGTTAACCGGTGGCCCGATGCCCGTGGCCAGTAAAATCGGGATCGGGCTTCTAAAAATATTTAACCCAGGAGTCCGGAGGGCCTGTAAATGTTTTATTGTATGTTTTGTATATATTACAAATATAGCGTGAGATTGACTCAGACTTTGTCATGACTTACATGTAGCAATGAAATTTGCATCGAAAAATGATCAACCATCCTGCCTTTTATGAAGTATAGGGAGGCACAGGCACTGGAAGTTAATGTAAATATATAGTATGTGCATATATAAAAAATACATGCACATACTATATATTTACATTAACTTTCAATGTCCGTGTTGGGATTCCCGTGGGGTTTCGGGTTAGAATAGGTCCTCAGTACCCCCTTGCTTGTCGTAAGAGGCGACTAATAGGGGCGGTCCTTCGGATGAGACGGCAAAAACTGAGGTCCCGTGTTACAGCAGGTGTGGCACGATAAAGATCCCTTCCTGCTCGATGGCCATAAGCGCCGAGTATAGGTCTACATTATGTAGCCCTTCACCGGCAGTGGTGACGTCTCCATATGAGTGAAATATTTTCAAGAGGGACGTAAAATAATATTCAACCCGTGTAGGGAGGGGGCTCGTCAGTGAAATTCCAAACCTCACAAGCGTATTTCGCAATCACAACCATCAGATCCAAATAAATAAAAAAAAAACCCAGTAGTACAAGGAGAAAAAGAAATCGAAAAGTTAAGCCCCATTAGACTGAGGGTGGGCCTTTGCTGAGATTTAATTCGGGAGAAAACAATGTTTTGTACATGGTGTATACAAAACACAGTACAACATGAGCTTCTGATGTCATCTGTTGAAAAATAAAATAAGATAAAATACTCTCAGTTGTTCTTTAACTATGGT
>NC_079169.1:63485619-63705619 GCF_947568905.1 Ostrea edulis | reverse complement strand
TGTCATAAAGAATATCCAAACAAAATATGAAAGCCCCATCTAAGATAACTTTCCAGATGTACTTAATTAGTTCTGTTTTCTTAACGAGTAGGTCAAAGTCAGAGTTCAAGATATGAAATGAAAGGTTGACTGAATGATTGAATATTGTTTAACGTCCCTTTCGAGAATATTTCACTCAAATGGAGACGTCACCACTGCCGGTGAAGGGCTGCAAAATTTCGGCCTATGCTCGGCGCTTATGACCTTTGAGCAGGGAGGGATCTTTATCGTGCCACACCTGCTGTGACACGGGACCACGGTTTTTGCGGTCTCATCCGAAGGACCGCCCCATTTAGTCGCCTTCTACGACAAGCAAGGGGTGCCGAGGACCTATTCTAACCCGGATCCCTACGGGGGTTAAATGAAAGGTCTTGCCATAAGAAATTGATAAACAAGATATATGAAAGATCTACTTCAGAACTTTTAGTAAACTTGAAATCACAGAATTTTTCCCAAATCAATAGCATTAAAACCTATGACTTTTCAACACTATACACGACCATTCCTCACGATAAATTAAAGACTAGACTTTTTGACATCATAGACAGTTGCTTCTTCAACAAAAACGGAAATATTCATATCTAGTGATCAGTCATCAAAAACTTACTTTGTTAAACACCACTCTGATTCCACGCACAAGTACTCTTAAGTTGAAATAAAAAATATGTTAGAGTTCCTCATTGACAATATCTTCGTGGTCTTTGGTGATCAGGTCTTCCAACAGTCTGTTGGAATTCCCATGGGCACGAATTGTGCTCCTTTGTTAGCTGACCTGTTTTTATATTCATATGAAGCAGAATTTATTCAAAAACTTCTACGTGAGAAGAAAAAATCTCTCGCTGTGACCTTCAATTCGACTTTTAGATATATCGATGACGTTTTGTCTATTAACAATGATAGCTTTCATTCATATGTCGATTTGATATATCCCTGTGAGCTCGAAATAAAGGACACCACAGAGTCGTCCACTTCTGCTTCATACTTAGATATTTTATTGAAAGTAGACATTAACTGCAAACTGAAAACTCAACTGTATGACAAACGGGATGATTTCAGCTTCTCCATCGTCAACTTCCCACATTTATGTAGTAATATTAATTATTCCCACTATCACCTGCATATGGTGTTTATATATCTCAACTGATTCGATATGCAAGAGCTTGTTCTGGGTATAGTCAGTTTTTATACGCCCGTCGAAGACGGTACGTATTATGGTATGGCGTCGTCCGTCTGACCTGACCTTGTGGGCAGGATACAGACTGAACCATAAGCCCTAAGACTTTACAACTTGGTACATTTGATCACCATGATGAGAGGAAGATGCCTATTGTTTTTCAAGGTCAAAGGTCAAGGTCGTAGTATCACTTTTTAGGAAAACCTTGTGGGCAGAATACAAACCGAACCATAAGCTTCAGGATATTATAACTTGGTACATTTGATCACCATGATGAGAGGAAGATGCCTATTGTTTTTCAAGGTCAGAGGTCAAAGGTCGTAGTATCACTTTTAAGGAAAACCTTGTGGGCAGGATACAAACCGAACCGTAAGCTCCAGGATATTATAACTTGGTATATTTGATCACCATGATGAGAGGAAGATGCCTATTGTTTTTCAAGGTCAAAGGTCAAGGTCGTAGTATCAATTTTTAGGAAAACCTTGTGGGCAGGATACAAACCGAACCGTAAGCTCCAGGATATTATAACTTGGTATATTTGATCACCATGATGAGAGGAAGATGGCTACTGTTTTTCAAGGTTAAAGTCATAGTATCACTTATTAGGAAAACCTTGTGGGCAGGATACATACCGAACCGTAAGCGCCAGGATATTATAACTTGGTATATTTGATCATCATGGTGAGAGGAAGATGCCTATTGTTATTCAAGGTCAAAGGTCAAGGTCGTAGTATCTTTTTATTAGGAAAACTTTCTGGGCAGGATACAAACCAAACCGTAAGCTCCAGGATATTATAACTTGGTATATTTTATCATCATGATGAGAGGAAGGTGCCTATTGTTTTTCAAAGTCAAAGGTCAAGGTCGTAGTATCTCTTATTAGGAAAACCTTGTGGGCAGGATACAAACCGAACCGTTAGCATATTTATGAAGTAGCGCATTCTAAGGCTATCCCTCTTTATATCTTGATATCCATTTCTACAAGCGTAATAATGAATTAGCTCACAGAGGACAGTGCTAACTTCACTAAAATATGAATCCCACTAAAATATGTTTTCCTTGAGCAAAATCTACGGGCGTATTATGCCACGTTGGCGTTGCTCTTGTTAAATCGAGGTAAGCTACTGACAAACAAGTTGATGGTACAGGGATTTCAACAGTCTCGATTGAAGTCAGCATTTCGCAAATTCTATGATCGTTATAACGATCTAGTTCGTCAATACAACCTCGCATTGGGTCAAATGCTGTCTGACGTGATTCATACCGATTGTTAAGCCGTTCTTGGCACACTGATTTTGACTGCGGATAACTCCGTTTACCTGATCAGGATATGGGGCTCACGGCGGGTGTGACCGGTCAACAGGGGATGCTTACTCCTCCTAGGCACCTGATCCCACCTCTGGTGTGTCCAGGGGTCCGTGTTTGCCCAACTATCTATTTTGTATTGCTTGTAGGAGTTATGAGATTGATCTTCACCTTGCACCATAGTTACTTCAGGACATATTGAATAGGTAAGAATTTCATTTTAAGTAGATCAAACTTCCAAGTCAAGATAACACCATTGGATCACATGAAAGGAATGTACATGTATATACAAAATGGGGCGGTCCTTCAGATGAGACCTTAAAACCCGAGACCCCGTGTCACAGCAGATGTGGCACGATAAAGATCACTCCCTGCTCAAAGGCTGTAAGCGTCGAGCATAAACCTAAATTTTACAGCCCTTTACCGGCAATGGTGATGTCTCCATGTGAGTGAAATATTCTTGAGAGGGACGATAAACAATATTCAATCAATTCCCATCGAGAAGGGCGTTGTCCTTCATTTGAACAAACTTGAATTCCCTCCATCCAAGGATGCTTGTTGCTACGCTAAGTTGAAATTGGCCCAGAGGTTCTGGAGAAGAAGTCGAAAATATGAAAAGGTTACATTACATACAGACGGACGATTGGTCCCATCGAGATTTTTTCACTATGTTGAGACGTCACCAGTTGTAGGTAAAGTACCAAGATTACAGCCGTAGCAGTGAAGGTTCTTTAAGGTGTCAACGCCTTCCGCGACCTCAGTTTGTTGCGTTGCTAATTCTCTGTTAGTTAGAAATAATAAATTGATTAATTGAATACTGTTTAACGTCCCTCTCGTGAATATTTCACTCATATGGAGACGTCACCAATGCCGGTGAAGGGCTGCATAATTTAGGCCTGTGCTCGGTTGATGAATTGCGTTGCGTTGCTAAAACGCGGAACGGAACGATTAATGTACATGTAGATAAAATAACGCGAAAAATCGGGGGGAAATGACTCATTTTGATTAAAATCAACAATTTGGATATTGTTTACAAGCAATAAAAGAACTCTTACAATTTTGCATCATATATTGATTAAGCGAATTAAGTTAATTAAACGTTTACAAGTACAAGAATTTACAAAGCGTTTTACAAGAATTTTGAAATCTCGGCATTGACAGAGGTGTTAGCGAGCAGTGACACCTATGGGTAGAGAATGAAAAAAACCACATGTGGTTTACACCCCCCCCCCTCGTGGCAAAAACGTCATTAACGCACATGTACATGTATTGTATTAGCACATAATACCCAATCTAATTAAAATCAGACCTTCTCTAACCGTTACTCTCCAGTGTAACGGTTAGAGAAGGTCTGATTTTAATTAGATTGACATAATACCGTGGATGTGTCTGTACAGGGAGTATGATATGTATAAAACAACGAGATAGTTCATGATCTTATCAAGTTAAATATCGTGTGTTTGATTTATTATTTGGGGATCCGGGTTAGAATAGATCTTCAGTATCCCCTTGCTTGTCGTAAGAGGCGACTAAATGGGGCGGTCCTTCGGATGAGACCGCAAAAACCGATGTCCCGTGTCACAGCAGGTGTGGCACCATAAAGATCCCTCCCTGCTCAATGGCCATACGCGCCGAGCACAGGCCTAAATTATGCAGCCCTTCACCGGCATTGGTGACGTCTCCATATGAGTGAAATATTCACGAGAGGGACGTTAAACAGTATTTCAATCAATCAATTTATTAATTCTAACTAACAAAGAATTAGTGACCGTAGCGCACTTAAATCCTAAATAGAGATGTGAACTGTTTATGTAAGGTGAAGATAACGAACAGTGATCAATCTCATAACTCCTACAAGCAATACAAAATAGATAGTTGGGCAAACACGGACCCCTGGACACACCAGAGGTGGGATCAGGTGCCTAGGAGGAGTAAGCATCCCCTGTTGACCGGTCAAACCCGCCGTGGGCCCCATATCCTGATCAGGTAAACGGAGTTATCCGCAGTCAAAATTAGTGTGCCAAGAACGGCTTAACAATCGGTATGAAACACGTCAGACAGCATTTGACCCAATGCGAGGTTGTATTGACGAACTATATCGTTATAACGACCATAGAATTTGCGAAATGCTGATTTCAATCGAGACTGTTGAAATCCCTGTACCATCAACTTGTTTGTCAGTAGCTTACCTCGATTTAAAAACTGACTATACCCAGAACAAGCTCTTGCATATCGAATCAGTCGAATATGTATTTCTTTGAGAGGGAGGTTCTGACAAAAGATCAATGGAAATACCTGTATTCATAACGAATGAAATCTGGAGAACAAAAACCAAGGTTTTTCTACTAGGTGATACTATATACTTCCTTGACCTTGAGAAACAAGAGACATCATCCGCTTGGCATAGGGTGTATGTATACCAAGTTTGACGGTCCTATCCCCAAGTTTGGTTTGAATTGTGCGAAACAACGTTTTCTTAATGATTGATACTACGACCTTGACCTTTCACCTTGAAAAAAACAATAGGCATCTTTCTCTCATCAAGGTGATCAAATGGGGTGTTGCTAAAACGCGGGACAGAAAATATTTTATGCAGTAATTTTATGAGGAGGTCGGCATTTTGTAAAATCAAAAGGCTTACTATGAATAAGGGAAACAGAAATTACAGAGAGAACAGGAATTCCACCATCTCATATTGATACCTCATAGTAATGCATTAAATTATTTTAAAAACGGTGGATTTTGTGGATGAATGTACCAACAGGCGCTTGCATAATATTTTGAGTAGTAAGTTGTAATAAATATGTAAAGGAAATAAGCCAAAAATAGTCCATTCTGTGAGAGAAAGAACTGATCGAGACCCGGAGGGCCGAGATTAATTCTTTCTCTCACAGAATGGACAGTTTGAGGCTTATATCCTACTTAAAACATTACATCTTTTGTTCTAAGAATGGACAGTCTCAGGTAAACCATTGACAATGATCATTATGAATAAAGCTATTTTGAATAGTCTGATCATATAACCAGTCTTGCGTAGAATTCTGTTTCTTTTGTTCACTTTTTGGACAGTGTCAGGTTAGTAGTCTTCTACTGCAGGTTTTATATTCACTCACTCTATAGTACATATCAACATGTCTTCCCCTGATGGGGAGAGCATTTTCATTGCACAGTCAAAATTTGAGGATTTTGGTGAAAGTACTGCAAATATTCTGGACATGGAGGGTGAGAAAGTTATGGATCCAAATTTTGATTTGAAAAGCATTGTGTTTTTGAATATTTGGATGAGGAAATAACTAACACCAGCCAAAAGAACCCAATACACCTTTCTCCTGAAAGCGAAAATAATAATTCAGAATTGGGATATGCTAATAAAGAAAACATAAAAAAGCGTTGTGAAGAAGTTTCGGAATGTGCCTCTGAATCCAGCGAAATTCAAATGCAGTATGGAAATATGTCTTTCAAATTTAAGTTTTGATGCGATATAGTAATGGCCAATGGAATTTTAAAATTGTGAATCTTGCAAGTTGAAGCAGAGAATTCTACTAAAGGGAAATATCGTTTTTAAGTGTTTCAGTGATTTTTCCGATATCTGTGTTGATTCTTACTTGTAGGGAATTTAAAATTGAATTTGTATATCTTTGACAAATGTATTGTCTTTCTTTTATTTTCAACCTACTTGTAGATGTCTAATAAGTTATTGGGTTTACCAGGCACTGTCCAATAAGTTGACAATTACTGTCCATTATTTTTAATAACGGACAGTATCTGTCCATTCTTAAAAATAATGGACAGCAATTGTCAAATTATTGGACACCTACAGGTAACCTTTTCACTACAAGTGGACTTTCTTCTATATAAAAGCCTAAAAAGACAAAGGATTGCGTAACAAAAATGTTTTAAGAATAAAGCTACTTTTGAATAGTCTAACAATATGACCAGTCTTGCGTAGAAGTCTTTTTCTTTTGTTCACTTTTTGAACAGTGTCAGGAAAGTAATCTTGTACTGCAGGTTTTATAGTAGCTGCAATAATGTAGCCCTCTCTGATTTTTTTTTTTTGGTTGTTTTTTAGGGAGAGGGCTACAACTCCTTAGGATCTCTGTAATGGTGCAAATGCTGACTTTTTTTTACGTAAATAAAATGATATTCTGTCTCTTAGTCAATATATAAATTTACAACCTGCAACTTAAGATTTGTGAGGCTCTATTCTACTGTAAATTCCAATTTCTCGATTCATATTTGTGCGCCATGTTTGATGTACTGAAGTTTCAACTTCCGATTGTCAAGTCATTTGCATATGCCATATAAGGTAGTATTTACATCAATGGACAAGTATGGAGGCGAAAGCTATTTCGTCGGTATTGAAAAGGTTTGAATTTAATATCAAGTTAAAAACCGAACAGCAGAGTGTAAATTCTTTCTGCAACAATATGATTTTCCTTTCTTTGTCGAAGTGGCTCGAGTAACTACATTTTCGCGCTGATTGTCAATGTTTAGGTTTTTCATTAGATCCACCTACGAGATCTCGCGATAACAAGCATGGCGGAGCAGACGAAGAATTTTGCATTCTGTACATTATATTTAATGAAAAACACCTTTATTAGACATGCCCGAGCACAAAGTTGGTACTCCTTTTGGTGTAAACAACATTTGGGACTAATACACAGAGTTTATTATCGGTTATTCATAAAATTATTTTGCACCATTACGGAGATCCTATGGAATTGTAGCCCTATCCCGAAAACATCAGAATTAAAAAAAATTGGATAGGGCTACATTATTGCAGCTAGTTTTATAGTCACTCACTTTTTAGTACTGAGCCATATCAACATGTCGTCCTCTGATGGGGAGAGCATTATCATTGCACAATCAGAATTTAGGGATTTCAATGAAAGTACTGCGAATACTATCCGAATGAGTGTTATATTCTGGATATGGAGGGTGAGAAAGTTATGGAGTCAAATTTTGATGTGAAAAGTATTGTGTTTTCGAGTATTTGGATGAGGAAATAATTAACGCCGGCCAAAAGAATCGTCCACCCATCTCGTGAAATGAAATGAAATTATTGATAAAAGCGAAAATAATAATTCAGTATGAACAATTAAAAATTAAAGAATTAAACATTAAAAAATTAACAATTAAAAATGAATAATTCACAAATGAAGAAAACATAAAAAAGCGTTGTGAAAAAGTTTCGGAATGTGCCCCTGGATCCAACAAAATTCAAATACAGCATGGAAATATATCTTTCAAATTTAAGTTTTGATGCGATATGATAATGGCCTGTGGGATTTCAAAAATGTGAATTTTAAAGTTGGAGCAGAGAATTTTGCTAAGGGGAAATATCGGTTTTCAGTGATTTTTTCCGATATCCGTGTTGATTCTTACTTGCTGGGAATTTAAATTTGTATCTCTTTAACAAGTGTGTTGTCTTTCTCTTATTTTCAGCATACCTGTAGACGTCTCTTAAGTTATTGGGTTTACCTGGCACTGTCCGATAAGTTGACAATTAGGCCTACTGTCCATTATTTTTAAGAATGGACAGTATCTGTCCTTTAATTAAAAAAAAAAAAATGGACAGCAATTGTCAACTTATTGGACACCTACAGGTAACCTTTTCACTACAAGTGGAATTTCTTCTACATATAAGCCTAAAAAGACAAAGGATTGGGTAACAAAAATGTTTGAATAGAGCATGTGTTTTTGTTTTAATGTTACGTGACAATTCGTGCACTTGTGCTCAGACACTCACAATACACACCAATCAATTCGTTACCCATAATTCACATTAACAGGGTCTTCGGAATAACACAAGTCCAAAAAGAAAACCCAAACAGCCGTTCATAATAAAATTTGTTTACTAGTATATGTGTTCATGTATGTTTGTATGTAGTAAATATGCGAACGTGTTTAATTATACCCCCCGAACGAAGTTCAGGGGGGGGGGGGGTATATAGGAATCACTCTGTCCGTCTGTCTCTGCAGATTCGTGCCCGGGCCATAACTTCTTTGTTCTTTGACATAGGCATACCATATTTGACACATGAGTGTATCACCATGAGACGATGTGTCGGGTACCTTCATGACCTCTATATGACCTTGAACTTTGACCTCAAGGTCAAAATTGATTATAAGGTTTTGACAGTCATACCTTAAGACATGGATGTATCACCATGAGACTATGTGTCATGTACATTCATGACCTTGGATCTCAAGGTCAAAATTATAGGTTTATGCCATGGATTTGTGTTCGGACTATATCTTCCATTTTCTTCTACAAAGGCATACCATATATTTACACTCAGGAAAGAGGTAATTTATACCTATTAACAACACCCTTTGGGAGATTGGGGTAAGCGGAGGGTATTCTTAGTGAGCATTGCTCACAACACCTCTTGTTGGATTGACCGTGAAATTGACCAGATGTCATCTGGATTATGATATCAAAGGTGGAGATAACGAACAGTGATCAATCTCATTACTCCTATAAGGAATGCTAAATAGAGAGACAGAGTTGTATAACATGTATGGATTACTGTTAACATGTTAACAGTCCAGGGAATTTTGTAACAATTAATCCCCAACGAGTTTTATAAAAAGAAAAATGGATGTGGATCAGAGAGAAATTAACTAACATACTGTACCTGATACATGGCTGTTCCTTTTCCATTATTTATTTTTACAGCATGCAGATAGTAGCGGAGTTACGCCGCTTTCTACTTTCACTTTACAAACAGGCTGCATTGTATGGTATATCATTAGCGTCAATTTTTTAAAATATTTTTTTTTTTTTACATAAATGTGTGGAGTAAATTAATGATTTTACGGACACTGATAGTGAATGGAAATACACACTTGTAAAATCACACACACCCTCTTTGGGTAATCTCTTGCGTGGTAAATTAATACATTGTAAAGATAGCCTCATGCTATTTCAGGTGTAACATTTGGCAATATTACTTTTTGTATATAAATAAATTTAAAATTGTGTCCCCTTATGAGTTTTTACCTATCTATAATTTCTTAAATTTAATTGTAGGTGATATACATGTACCTTGTATTATATTAACTGTTACAGTATGAAGACTTTATTACATGCAATTCCAGACCTTGAAAAGAATGTTTTAACACAATCAGCGTGCCATACAAATTAGTGGACACCGCGACATGCATTATTCCGGGCAGGCTGAAATAACGATCCCTACATGATTGTAACTACGATATGTTAAAAATGATTATAGCAATTCACCACCTTGGCTTATCATGATGACAGCCGGTCTTTTGTATTATACGTCTGTAAATCTTACCTCTGTGTGTATGGACCCATGTTACGATCAAGCCAGGATTGGAGGTTATTATTTAGTACGTGACGAACCCATCCATGTCTATGAATGTCGAGATAAACTGCATTACGTATAACTGGATATTGACCCGTACATGCATGGGTGGATATAAGATAATTATTATAATAGTGAATCAGACGCCTTAATTGAATAAAAATAGTAAGGACATATATCATTATTAATTATACATGCGGTGTTGTTGTGATTGTCTCATTTGAAAGTGGTAGTTGTATAAACATGATGTCTCCATATAAGTGAAATAGTTTTGAAATTTTGTTAAGTTTTCCCTATCGTCAAATAATTGAGCATATAAGGATGGGTCAAATTCAATAAATAATTATAATAAATCTTGGATTAATTCAATTCTGAAATATTTTATGTTTTGTAATATTTGAACTAATTTTTAATCAATTAGATCCATCTTCAAATAATTGGACATAAGTATAAGTAATTAAAGAAAACTTTTGGTCAATAAAAGATAGCTTCAATTATATACATGTAATCTCAAATTGGTTCAATTAAATAGTATAAAGGAAAATAAGTCCATTGAGAAATATCCAATTCAATTGCAGATAACTTGAAATAGTGGAAAATTAAAGATGGGTACATTTAATTCATAAGTAGATGTAACTGAATTAAGGTAGCTCGCTACACTAAAGCTTATACTCTGTATGACACTACGTCACAAGATGGCGATTTAAATGTTTTGTGAAATTATTTGTATCGATTGATTTGTTTGTCTATCATGGTAGCGCAGTGGTCAAATCTTTGGACTGGTGAACCACAGATCTCGAGTTCAAATCCGCCATAGTCTTTTGTTCATATGTGTTGAAATAATTTTTTTGAAAATCATATTTTTATCCAAATTTGCATATTTTCTGCCTTTTTGGCATACATACTTTTGTGGAATAAACTGCCACTGGAACTTCGAGAGCTTGAAGCACATGGAGCATTCTGCAAGAACCTAAACACACTCTTGTTCAAGCGTGAATATGCCCTGTGAATATAAAATTCAGTGCAATATTAAGGATTCCATGTGCAAGCTCTTGCAAACTGAATTTTGATCCAGCATACGAATACCTGTATGCCAAATGTATCTTGTCAAGTCAAAGTCAACCACTTTGTCATTTTACTACCATGTTTTATTTAAATTCTGTCTATTGTTTTATCATTTCCTTTATAGCTCTTGCAGGTCTTTTATTAGTATATTATCATTGATTATTAACACAAACATTGTACAGCGCATAGAAACTATATGTAATTTTGCGCTTTATAAATGCATAAAATAATAATGATAATACTTGTTATATATCATCATATCTTTTATTATTAAATCAATTCGTACTAATTTGAGAAAATATATCAGGTTGTAGTGAGCCACCTTAAACCTTCACACTTTCTGTGGATATGTGACAAAGAATAAACACTTTGTATCTTTAATTTAACTCCACTTTTTCTTCATTTCAATTATAATATTTCCAATTACTAGACCCGAGGCACAGCAGGGGTTTGTTCCCGCATCCCTAAAACTTTTAAAAAAGGAAGAGAGTAGCAAAAGGAATATATGAATTAAAAGCATTCCGTTAAAGAGTATGAATCAGGATAGGGACCCCCAACTGGCAGTGGCAATATGACTGAGATAGGGGGGCGTGTTTTGTATTCATGATTTATTGTATATATTTTGTATACAGTGTAATTGAGATATACATATGTAGGTTTGCCTGACAAAAACTGAATGTAGCAGTGATTGAAATGATATGATACAAGAAAGTAGACATGTACAATTTACTGAAGAAATGAAATGGTTTTAAAAGATCGTGAGAAGAAATTATGACACTTCGCAAGATGTACATTTTGATTGATGTGTGGAACTATAATAAGATGAGAATTACCGTACAGACACAATGTGGATAGCATTGTATAGATATTATGCCCCCCCCCCCCCCTGCAAATTAAAAATATACCTACTCCCACCCATGTGATTTGAAAATAGCCCTTTTAAACAGGACTATTTGGGAATGTTTGAATAAAAATATAAGTATATTATCTGTAGACCTATATATAATTTTACGTGTTATTTACTGAAAAGATTCACGATACCAAAACACACTTCTCGATGCTCAGAAGTGTCTGACATGCTAAACCATGCCAGTTCACAAGATTTGATCAATACATGTATATTAAACTATAATATGATGAGAATGGCCTCCCCAGGAATTCTATGTTGTAATGTCTAAGTAAGCTGTACAAAGATGTCGTTATTTTTGGTAATCAGTGTCAACAGTTGAGTGAAGTTATATTCATTGTTGTATCCGATAAATAAACCTTTTTGTAAATTGATTTAATTGTCAGGTAATTTGCTTGGTTCTGAACGCGTAATTTGAGTTTCGGCCAAAGGTGTGATTACTTCATTTGTGGGTTTCTTTTATGGTTGGCATCTTGTGTCAAGTATTTATTAAAACAAGTAAAGCTTTTTTAAAAAGCTTGCCGTCTTTAGCAGCAACTCTATAGAGCGAAGTTGAATTATGTCCCTTGTCTTCATTATTGAATTGAGCTAAAACAAATAATCTCACGGACATCATGCTACAAAGCTGTGTCTTTAAATTATATTATTCGGCATACTGTTAGGTTTATCAGTTACAGTATACGAGTGATTTAAATACGACAGCTGAGAGCAAGAATTGAAGGCCATTGACACATATCCTTGATTAACTGCAGGAATTTGCACAGCTCCCTGTTCAATTCTGATTGAAACAGGAGACAAGTTATACTCCAGATTTGCATAAAAGTATTCAAATATTAAACTGATTCCAATATACTTTCAAAATTCAGTATTACTGCAGTACCGTGGTTAAAGCATACATTTCCTGCAGCATCTCTTGCATGAGAATCAAATATCATTTGCAAATATACTAATGGTTGTACCCCCAGCGGTGAAAACATGAAAGTTAGACATCTGAAATGCATTTTCAATTGCCATTTCAATACTATACTATTGTGCAATTGGATTTCCGTGTTGACCAATAACCCCATAAAATAATTCACTGTACACTTCCAAGTAGAAATCATTATTAAATATTTCTATATTTGTTGGAATTTCTCTATGTTCTAAATAACGTGGACTAGACTGTACGACCTCGTCGTATAATTTACTCCCAAAATACATGTACACAATTCGGTCGACTGAATTTGCATGCAGGTTTAAAAGGTCTAGTTGCCCACAGTAGAAGCCCAAGAGTGCAATTACAGCAATAATGGTGCACTGAAAGCCTTGACCTCTACATTGAACTTGTCCCTGATGTATATTCCCACGTACAGAACACATCACTTACTTTTGAACTTTGTAGACTGTATTCTCTACTAGTCCTTGTAGACTGCCTTCTAGAATCTTACCAGTGATGAAAACGTGGATTACAAAAGGCGCGAAACTTGCACGAGGCTAATA
The DNA here is from genome assembly GCF_947568905.1 of Ostrea edulis. NCBI lineage: Eukaryota > Metazoa > Mollusca > Bivalvia > Ostreida > Ostreidae > Ostrea > Ostrea edulis. The sequence continues at coordinate 63,692,316 of NC_079169.1, read as the reverse complement.
TCAGCAATCAAGAGTGAATTCATCAAAATTCTAAGTTAAATTGAATAAAAATTCTTGTGATTCAACGTTACTTCACAGACATAAATACCATTGTGTCTCTGATTTAAATCATGAAAAAACGTCACTCTATGATATGTAAGAAAAAATATGAAACAATCACACATAATTAACTATACTTCTGGAAATCCCTGAAAATGCATAAATTAGACTCGTTTACCTAAATTGTAATAACAGGTGGATGGATTATTCTTTTGCATGCTTTAAAAAAAACCCAGTGATCCTCATTTTGAAGTCAAGCCTTATTTATTCTTATGTAATTCTTAGCTTAAGGTATCATTAAAACTGTTTTGTAGGGATTAGCCTTACCGAATAGACAATTCCCAAAACACAAGCAATCAAAACAAAAAACGGCGAGTTTTTCTGTTTGTATGCAAAAATGAAAACATTGCTGTAAATGAAGTAACCATAGAAATGCTTTGTATTAGTTGCTTTTAAATAAAGTGCACCGTCACGGCACATGATACGCCCGTCACATATTGTTAACAGTATAGATTGTACCCATTAAAACATTTTTTTTTTATATCACCTTAATTAAATGTCACAGTGACCTTAAAGTAGGATGCGGCACACCTTCTACCTAAGATGCATTAGTTGACCAGTTTTGGTGATTCTAGGTCTAATAGTTTTCAAGTTATGAGCCGGACAAGTTTTTGCCATATATGGCCATATCTTCTTAATGAAAAGTCACAGTGACCTGGTTTTAATGTGCGACACACCTTCTACCCAAGATGTATCTACAGACAAAGTTTGATGATTCTAGGCCTTGTAGTATTTAAGTTATGGGTCGGACACGAAAAAGCTAACAGACGGACGGACAGACATGAACGCCATACCATAATACGTCCCGTCTTAAGACGGGCGTATAAAAAGTAATGTGTCAATTTCATGAATTGCATTTTTCTTTTGTTCGTTTTGTCGATTTTTTTAAGATTGAAAATCTTGAAAAATTGTCAAGTCGTACGAAAATTAAAACACCAGAAAATTTTCTCCCTTGCCTTGAAGAGCATTTCAACCAATGAAATAATTGAAAATTTTCACTTCATGTACTTTCTTCCAATGAAAAAAGAGAGGAAGTGCAAAGTCCGAAGACTGTAAAACACTTCAACTCTGTATACCGTCTGTAAAAATTAATGTCTTTCGGCTAATTTTTCGGGAAAGTAATAGGTAATTTACACAGAGACGTGTTCTGCGCATTCGCCCTTGCACAGATTTAATCCTTCATTAGGTTTACTTGTATGAAAAAGATCAACACTTTTGGACAATAAATTTCAGAGAATCAAATTCTGATTGGCTAATATCTAGAACCCTGGTCGGGGTCTTGAAAGAGGAAGGAAGACTGGCTCTTGGTCATTCCATGCAGAGACGCCAAACATTTTAGAAGTAGCCTTAATTTCGTCTCTATAATTCTGGTTGTACTGTAGGTAGGTAGCAATTAGTTTTTTCTCTCAGTCTGCTAGTTCGAACTTGTAACAACGTTAATTAATAGTATTTAATACAATTCTAAATTTGAGTTTTAAGTTGTTTTAAATAAGATTACGTTTTGGGTTAAAAGAGACAATTAAGGAAAAGGATTTCTTTACTTTATTAGTCTTAGAATGTTATTTTTGTACTTTTGCTAGTTGTAGTTTGGTAGTTTGTTGTTCCGCATACTGTGTTTCCTGCTTTAGATTTGGAATACATCGCAGGACTGGTAATACGGACTGCAGTTCATTCAGTAGATAGAAGATAAGCCGATGTGAGCGGAATGGTTGAATTCACCGCGAAGATTGTCTACCTCTACTGTTGTGTTTCCATCTTCATCATTTTCTGGCTTCCTAATTATGATGAGGAAAAGCTTGAAATACTGCAGACGAGACTGGCCGAGAAAGAGAAATTACTAGACGAATCGAGACGAAGAGTAAGAAAATATGAGGATAAGTTACATAAATGAGTTGCATCAAGCGAAAAGGGTCCTTCGGGACAATATTTTCAAAACTGGGTTTTTATTATTTTCTGAAAGCACAGATCTTCCTGATTATTTTGATACCAAAGTTTACCTTGAACGTTACACCTAACCCATAGTAATACTGATTTGAAATGCATGCATTGATCCTGAGATAACGTTATAAATCATTTGATAACGTTATATAACGTCAATATCGTTGGAACATCATTGTAAAGAAAACAAAGACTTAAATATTCAATGCAAATGAATTTTATCAAATGTTATTAAAGACTTTACCACTGGTGACCATTTTAATGACTATATAAACAATGCTAAGTTGATTTCTGAAATAATGATCAATTATGGACAAGAAAAATGAGTATTATAAATCATCAACAACAGAATTCCACCATCATCACTCTTCAACATTTGGACAAGTGCGTGGTATCCTTGTTTGGGTCGCTCCAAAGGCAATCCGCTCGGAGGATTGTCAGGCATTAAATCCTCAGGTCCGATGGTGGGCTTCAGCAGAATGAATTTTCTCTGTGTGTCTTCTGTACCACTCTTAACAAACAGCTTCACTGTGTATAGATTGATCTATGAAGTATTCCAAAACGACAGTTGTACAAATATTACGAGTAAACCATGGATATGGAATCTTAATACTACCCTATATAGAACTATCACATCAAATATATTGACATTCATATGTAGACAATCCGCATGCAAACCTGGAGATGAAAATTTGAGGTCTTGTAAGTTGTATTTTTCGTATGCCTTTGACGGACATGATTCAGAAGCAGAATTCAAGGTAATGGTAAATGTCTTCCCGTCATACCACTTTCATGAAATCTCACCTGGATTTCTCAAAGAAAACTTTCATTTGTCGAAACTTCGACTTAAGGTTGAGATTTTACTCAAATTTTGACTGCTCAAATAAAAGAAAACTCAAACTTAAGTTTTAAAGAAATACAAGAATATTTGTCTGCATCATTAGTTTATACTTATGATGAAGATGTTGGACTTCCCAGAACATCTATGACCCGAAAAAGACTTCACACTGTAATAATAGCCTTTATTTATCCAGGATGACACAAATTAGCATATAGCTAGTTTCCATTGTGGTCCTGCAAAAAACTGAAAAAAAAGTGTGTACTGCTGCCAAAACTCTGAAAGTTTACCAAAAATAATCATATCTCTCTCCTTTGATAATTCATTGGTATTCAAGATGGAATTTTGTACTTCTTTTGAATTGTCATGACCTAGACAGTTCTCTCCACATGTGCAAGATTTTTTAAATACTTTTTCTTTCAAACTCTACATGACATTATATCCATTGCACGCTGTTTTCATCGCTGTTTTCTGTGCAAAGGTTTTGCCAAATTTCCTTATTTTCTTCCCGAGATCCTCATTGTGGGCTCTGTCGATTGAATGTCTTATGTCCAAATCACTATTCTCCTCATCAGATGGTGCAGATTCAGGAATTGATTTATGACGAGTTAGGAATTCGTCAATCAAGTTGTCTAAAGCTGGTATTAAAGCATGTAATTAGGTATAGATTCGATTTGTATGATCTATTAATTTTTATATCAAAGTTTTGTTTTAAAAAAAAATAGTGCACACAGTAAAAGATAAAGCATATAAAGAAGCAGTATATCTACTCTAGATTTTTTTTAGTATGTGTCATAATTTTTTGTTCAAAATCACCAAACAATTTAAAATCCTGCATTAATATGCCAGTACAATGTATCATATATGTTGTTCATGCTACGAATTGTCCTTTGAATCTTTTGCATTAGAAATAGTTTATATTTTCTTTGATCAAATTTCACACAAAATGAAATAATTGAATTGAAATAATACATTTCCAGGTCGGAGCATATTTGCCAGCTGATATAATGCTGGAACTATCTAATCAAAATTAAATCCTCAATATTGGAGCAACAAATAATTTCGTTTCATTTTCAAAATTTTAATGATCTATCTATAAATAACATGTTATAATGAATATTTTCCCTGCCACAGGTATATAACATTAAATATATAGGAAATCACACATCAACACTGGTAATGTCTTCGACCCTTTGAAATGGATAGGTATGGATGGCGAATAAATATTGTTATTAATAAAAACAAAACAAAAAAAGACAACAGCCCCATACTGTATTTTTTATTATTATTATTTACTGGGTGTGTGTCAATACAAAATTAATGTGTAGAGTGATTAGGATATATTGGATTGTTAAAAAAATGCCAATCTAATGCGTGTATTTGTTCATCTAATTCTTTTACTTTTGTTTTATGTTGATTTTAGAGTAGGCCTATTTCAGGGTTATAAAAATCAGCTTTCTTTTGGCAACACCATATATTTAGTAATAACATTTAAAATATATATATTTGGATTTTTAAATTGTGAATGGCTTTAACTACAGCAATTTTGAAGTGTATGTAAAATCAATTCAAAAGAAATCATTGTTTAAATTATGTGAAAAAATAATTCATTTGATAGAGTAACATCCTCTGAAAATTGATACTATAAATAATGCTTAGGCCAAAAAATATATATATGTTGGCTTCCACTTTCCCTACCTACCCTAAAAATTTCTGCCGACCCTAACACATTTTTTTCCCCATTCTCACAGATTTTGCAAATGTCACCACTACAACAAGAGTTTATTTATTGACTTATTTATCAAGTTATATTTATTATGCACTAATACTAGACAGATTCCAAAACACAGAAACAGTATTTGTTTACAGGAAAGTGAAGAAATGTATTGATTCATCATATAAATTTTATTTGATTACTAAATAATCACTTTATTTTATGCATAGTAGAATACTAAATCATTAGAAATTTATTCAACCTATAAAATAAAAAATTAAAAAACCACTGCATACCTACCGACCCTTAAAAATTTTGAGATGAAAGTGGAAACCAACATATAGGCCCTATAGACCTCTATATATATATTTTATTTTTTTTCGGCCTTAAGACTACATCTAATAATGTTTATATTACCTTTGAAAAATAAAATAATGAGTGAACTTAAAAAGATAAATTATTAGAAAAAAATTGCACTCCAAAAAAAAAAAATTTAAAAAAAAATTGCGCAGTCGCTAAGAGAATTGAACCCGGACCGCCCGCTTGGCAGTCGAGAACGCTACCTCACAACCGAGTTGACTTTGTGACCGCCGCAGAGAAAATAAGATGAAATATATTAGGAAAAGAAGAATAGATAAAGGATTTAACTGGTCAAATCTTTTGATTGATAAACTTTTTATTCAATACTTCTATAAGTCAATCCATTTTTATGCATGTTTTCCCGTTCTTACACTTGCTCTACATCTTTTATCATCAACGCAATGTTCGGTGCCGCGCCGACATCGCGTCGGTGCACATAATATCGTCTGTTTGTAAACATTAATACAAGACTAGGCCTATTGCAAGTACTTTTAGTTTCCTTTCCATCGTCACGGACTGTGGTTTGTACATTGTTTACATCAGATTTATTATTTGCATCATGTCACTTATAGGCCTATACACACAAGCTGCTTACTGTAGACTCCTTGTTACGTAAGAATCATTTAGCCAGACTAGGTAAATGCTACCTTCCATGCAGAAAACGGATAATTTTGGGGACACATGTGAAACACAATTTAAATGACTAATTAGGTGTTATTAAGCTAAATATAATACATTACCTTCCTATCCATGGCGTTTGCTGCATGGTATTTTCTCTGCTAAAAATTTTTCTTTTTTCGCGATCGCGTTCAGATTTTTTTTTTTCGGTAACTGTCGGCTGTAACAACGTTACTTTTAGGATCGATTGTGACGTTATTATAAGCATGTCACGAAGGTCCCTTTTCGCTTGACACAACTCAAATGTAGAATGGTCAAGTCATTTCAGAAACCATTCAACACATCACTCCCCACCATTTATTTAATCACCCCCACCTATGATCGGATCGAACATAAGGCAGAGTTGACACGTCTGTACTACACCTTTCTTCACGTGCCTAAAATTCACTGGATAATAATAGAAGACTCAGACAAAAAGACAGACAAAGTGCGACACTTCCTGGCAAAGTACCAAATTCCTTACACACATATACATGTTGCTACCCCACAGCAAATTAAATTAAAAAGCTCAGATCCTGACTGGCTGAAGCCAAGAGGAGTCCTCCAGAGAAATGCTGGCTTGTCATGGATACGAGCATCGCTCGATCCTCACAAGGACAAGGGTGTGGTGTATTTTGCTGATGATGACAACACGTACAGCATAGAACTGTTTTAAGAGATGCGTTTCACCACGAAAGTTTCTGTATGGCCTGTTGCAATGGTAGGGGGGTTAAGGTTCGAGAGTCCAATCTGTGATAAAAACTTGGTAACGGACTGGGAAGTCTACTACAGACCGACAAGGCCGTTTCCTACAGACATGGCTGGTTTTGCTATCAATCTCCAGCTGGTTTTGTTTCCACCCTAATGCATGGTTCAGAAACAATGTACAGCGAGACTATCAGGAGTCTACTATTCTCCGCTTACTTATGTAACCATGGCTGATTTAGAACCACGAACGAACAGATGCACCAATATCTTGGTCTGGCACCCAGTCTTTGAAAACAATAAAAGTATCATGGGATATTAATTCAGTAGAGGAAATTAGGAAACCAAACGAACCATTGTGCGCCAAATTTAAAATTTTCCTTGGAGACTATCGACGAATCACCTGACGGCGTCAACAGTTCGGTAAAGTCCTACACCAATGCAATGTTGGAAATATTTAAACCATTTTGCGAACAAGAAATTACGTTTAACCATAAAAAACAAAACACAATAAAACGTCCTGTTCGGGAGAAAACCCTGATTTGATAATCAATGTAGAACCTTACTTAAAAATCAGGGAAAATCCGGCTATTTTCAATTACTCTAGGACATGGGATAATCATTAAAAACTCGTTGCTTCTAAAAAGAAATATAAAACCGAAAATCGGTTAAAACGACAAACTCCATTTGTATTCCACATAAACACGTTGTCACTTGTTGTACAGACCGCGACACACTTAGTCCGTGCGGATAAGCAATCTCCAATCAGGGAAAGTATCATGGTAGAATATTTACACCGAATTGTGCATGAATCCTTATACCGTATGATTTACTGGCCAGAGTGTTGCAGATTTGTAAATCGGGAAATCATTAACGTACATAAATTGCGCATGATCATATAATTTGCATATACAACATTGTACGAGTGTATGGGATTGGTTAGAGAGAGAGATTTAAACGACGGCCTGGTTGGCTGATATGTTATTCACTTCTCACTTTTCAATAGAGGATTTTTGTTTTGTCCTTTATCTAGGGACGAGAAGTCCCCTCTGAACATAACTACCACGATGTACATGTATAGGCCTATGTAGAATATGGAATAGAATTCAAAATAATGGTCTCCCAACATAAATAAGCTAGTCCATCTTATAATTCAAACTTTTTATCCAGAAATACATCATGCCTAACTGCATAAGTGCTTGACTGTATATTTCATACAAATTGGCATTGCAATTCGAAATATATAATCGATAAAACATTTCATATTCAATGTGTATGGATTTCTTTTACTGTATTCTACCACTTAATAAAAAATATTTCTTAGTAAAAATAGTTATGTCATTTCAAAAGAAGGGCATGTAGCAACACAAAATGTAATAACGACGCAAGATGTAATAAACTATTATTATCTTCAATTACTTCAGTTTATGTTAATTTGGCGCTCAATAGATATTGTATATCTATGACATTTTACGTTATTACATTCTGCGTTAATTAAACTCGACGGAAATTGTACTAATGCAAACTGTGATAATTGAGTTTATCATAATTCTGCGTCGTTATCAGGCACTTAGAATCAAGGGGAGGGGACAAGGGTGCCTATTTCCCACCTTTATTAACAATTTCTTTATTTCTTATTTGGTAATGCAAATAAGAGATATTTTGGGTGACCCCAGCTTGAAATTTATGATATGATATCTTCAATTAAGAAAATGAAGATTGTGTAAAAAAAAACAAAAAAAAAACAACCACAAACTTATGAGGCACTAATAGTAGAGGACTAACCACCACATCCCACCCCAACCTCCAACGATTGAAGAAAATGAAGTGTGGGGGTATTGAGGCATTCAAAATAAAATGCTCTTTCACTCACACCCTCCCCTCCCACGAATTAGGACTGAACATCGGACGAAAGATCGATATCTTGGTTTGTTTTTTTGTTGTTGTTTTTTTTGTTTCGTTTTATTGTTGTTCATCTTTTTTTTTTAAATTAAAAATTTCATTTTGAATGGCAAACATTTTTGAAGATACCAATTCCTGATTTTTTCCGGTTGGCCCTTTGAAAAATGACAATACTTGCCAGGTTGTTACAATTTACGTTGCTACACATGTATGATGTAGAATTGCACCCCTTACCAAGTTTTCCTTCATTTACACAGTGTAAGCAACAGTAAACCAAATCACAAAACAAAATGCATGAAGACCAAGATTATTTTAAGCGTAGGAACTTCATTCACAAATATTCATGTATAAATGCATGCATTCAGAAAAATCGCATGTATGCATTGCAGCACTATAGCATATTATGTGTTTTAACGTTTCTGTAACATGCCATAATGATTACTTTCAGGCTTGAGTGTAATTTATGCATAAATATTTTCATTTCGTAGATATATACTGAAAATAGACATACCACTGTACGTCGAGATTTCAAATTTATTCGATATCAGTATTTATGAATCATTTAAATTCGTGTTGAGGTTTTATTTGATATGATGCAATGTCGGTATACCATTATGCATAAGGGTTATTTGCAAAAGGCAAACTGACAAAGGTATACAAATTTTATATTTTGATTAGTAGCATCAATATCTATATGGTGACGAAAAAAAACATTACATAAATCATATCCGGATTCATATATTGATTTAGATATCAATAAAAGCAAAGCTGCATAGTTCTAGAGGTTTTTTTCTAATGAGTCTGCAGGATGAAATTTTAAGAAGGAAACCCACATTTGCATTCAATCTACATGTACACGTAGATGTACTTCAAAAAATGAATTCATTTCTGCTCTGACCGAAAGCACATGTTTCTGAATTTTCGGGGACGAATTTTGCAGACAAAATAATTCTAACATACAAAGTCTGTATTCCCTGCAAGTAAAGTTCAAACTAATATAATTATTTTTTTATTTTTTTTACGATTAATTCATTTACATGTATAAGCTGTCCATTTCCAATATCTTGTCAATCACTTTTATAATAGCTGGAATCTTCTAATGCTTGTAAGCTTACACTTATATGTATATCAATGACGTGGCGATCCGGGTTAGAATAGGTCCCCAGTAACCCCTTGCTTGTCGTAAGAGGCGACTAAATGGGGGCGGTCCTTCGGATGAGACCGCAAAAACAGGTCCCGTGTCACAGCAGATGTGGAACAATAAAGATCCCTCCCTGCTCAATGGCTATAAGCGCCGAGCATAGGCCTAAATTTGTAGCCCTCGCCGGCAGTGGTGACGTCATATGAGTGAAATATTTTCGAGAGGGACATTAAACAATATACAATCAATCAATCAATCAATGACCAATTTCCTTTCCTTCTGTGAAATGATATTGTATGTAACGGCTAGTCCAAAATTAGATTGTGTACAACTATCAATAATAAGATATGTATTGATGAACTTAATCATCATTTGATCAACTTAAATATGTAAAGAATCTTTGTACATTCATATCGTAATGATTTATATACGGGAACCCGAATTTCCTCGATGCGAAGTACATGGCAACAACAGTCCTTAATAAATAAGAGATTTTACTCGGCATCCTTACCTGGCATAACACTGGCATCATTTCCTAAGTGTTTCCTTTACATTTGTACCATCCTATACCCCATGATATATCCATAACACAACTTATTCCCAAACTGAATAAATCTCCCATCTCTCCAAATATGGCGCTAAAACATGCGGTACCACGAGAGTCGCTCGTGCTGTAATTCGGCCCTCTTCAACCGTTTGCTATAAAAGCCAGGCATTTGAGACCAAGAGAACAGAAGAGAAGAGAGAGACTTAAGATACACTTCTCACTATAGAATGGAGCCTGAAGAGCCCAAGAGGATGGTAATTAATCAATTATCACTATTGTAGTGTATTACCCGGCTAGGATTTGGTGCCACCCTTTTGTGATTATTAGTCTTTGATCCGGCTGTACTGTTGCATCTACCCGGGTATCCCATTGAACCCGGTTAACTTTATATAATATTCGGGTTTCCCACATTTGATGTTTTATATATATTATCATAATTTATTATTTCATTAAATTTATCTATATTAATTAAGCCCATCTCGTGTTTGGTTTTAAATGATTCAAGGTAGATCTCAGAAACAGGAGACCCACGCATAAAATTATTGTAACCCAAGTCATTGACGGACGAAACGTTACAATTTGGTGTCAGAAGTAGGATACCCATTGATAATCTTGTTTCTGTTTACCTGCATATTTTTTATTTGTAAAAATAAATTCCCAAATCAACAAATTATTTTTTATATAATTAATTTTATTGACCACAAAAATAATTTCTCCAAATTCTCATCATGGAATCTAATGAAAGTTTTGAGATCACTTTTAAATCACGCCCCTCTTCACCCAATATTTCGGGGAACCCGTCAGTCAGCTCGGAAAGCCCAAATCATTCCTCTGTCCCCATGGCATCAAATCCAACGCCACCTGTAATCAACGATCAATTTGATATTATTTTATCAATGTTACATGACATGAAATCTAAATTTGATCAAGACAACAGTGAATTGAAAATCAAAATTCAAAATATGGAAAAACAAAATGAAACCCTACAAAAAGAATTTGTAGAGGTTAAAAGTTTGTTCCATGGGAAGGAAAGCAATCATCACAACCTAAGTAACCCCATATGTACACCCAACACCCAAACAAACAGAAATGGGTCAAATGGTCCTTTCAATGTCCCATATGGTGCCGGTGAAGGCCCACGAATGATGATGACCCATGACCAACCCTTTGAGTTTTTCCATCCTTTAAACGGGAATGAAAATTGTTTTCCTCCTGCCCAATCAATACACAAATTTCATATGCCAGTCAAGTTAAAAGATTTTGACGGCACAGAAGATTTTAATGATTTCCTTGCTCATTTTGAAATTCTAGTGACTCTGCATGGCTGGGATTATAAGACAAAATCCTTGTACCTAGCCAGTAGTCTCTCGGGAAATGCCCGAGCTTTACTAACTGAATTAAATGACCTTCAGAGGGCCGATTATAGATCATTAGTAGATATCCTGAACAGACGTTTTGGATCTTTGGAAAGAGCAGAGCTGTTCAGAGCCCAACTCAAAAATAAGGTTAGAGGAAATGGGGAAACAATATCAGAATTGGCCCAATCTATAAAGAAACTGACCCGTTTAGCATACCCAACTACTGACCAAAGCATGCTAAATATTCTCTCTATAGATCAATTTATAGATGCCCTACCTGACCCTGATATGCGTCTCCGATTAAGAGAAGCAAGACCAAGGGACATTAATGAAGCAGAGATCTTTGCTATTCGCCAAGAAACCCACAGAATGGCAGATGCCCAAAGATCTCCATCCCTCCAAATAACATACCCAAATGAAAATAATTTCCAAAGCCTCAGGGAAAAATTGCATGCTATCAAAGCAATAGTTTTGAACAATCAGAACCCAAATCCTTGCTATCTGCCCCAACCTCAAATGCAATGTCAAAATCAAAGCCCAAACTCAAATTTGAGATACCAACACTCTGAATCACAAAGAGTTGTGCCCCCCGATTCCCGGTTTGGTTTACAGCAAAAGCAATTCCCCAAACCAAATGACAAGAAGAACTGGAATTACCCCGGAAACTCTAACATGCCCATGTCAAGTCACTCCCAACCTAATAGACAGGGAAACTACCCAATGTCGAATTCAGAGGTCGGAAGTCGACAGACACAAGGGGCAGGCCCCAACAATTCCCAATAAAAAGAAAGATACCCCCACATGATGTTAGGAAAAATGATTTAGTTATTAATGAAAACAAACCTGAAAATGAAGATAGGAAAACCAGCCCCTGTCCTAACATCAATCAATCCAAAGAAATTATAGTGGGATATAATGATGGAATTTATGTACAAGGCTTAATTGAGAACATTGAAGCTAATATGCTGGTAGATACAGGTGCTAGTGTTACTATAGTTAGCACAAAATTCTTTGAGAGTTTGATGGAAACTGATCAATTGCCCCAAATTGCCCCAATTTCAGTCAAGCTTGTTTTAGCAAGCGGAGATGAAAATATCAGTCCGAGGACAATGCAACATGAAGTTATCATTTAAAGATATAGAAATTCCCCAAACAGTTATAGTGGCCGAAATCAAAACATCCTGTATTTTAGGATTAGATTTCTTAATTAAGTAAAAACTCATGTGACATAAACTTGAACAAAATGATGTTAAAGGTTCAGGGCTTAGAAATACCTTGCTTTAGCAAATCAAGTACTATGTCTTGTTGCAAGATAAGTCTTGCAGAGGATATTGTAATTCCTCCCCATTGTGAATACATAGCCCCAGCTAGGGTCATGAATCCCTCACTTGAATTAAAAGCTGGGATATTAGAACCCCTAGGAAAATTTGTGGAAAAACATGAAATTTTGATACCACAAACCTTGGTTAAAGTACAAGGGAATGAAATCTCTGTACACTACCTAAATGTGAATAACGAAAGCGTAAAGCTTTACAAAAATACCCAAATTGCCACTATTGAAACTGCTGAAATATTAGAGAGCCCAGAGACCCCATTAAAAAGTCTTGCTCTCAACGCTATACATGTTGGAAACCCAACAGCCCTACCTGCCCATTTACAGTGTATTTTAGAAAATGGTCCTAAAGATTTGACCACAGAACAAAATCAAAAACTTAAATCACTGTTATTAAAGTATCAAGATAGCTTCTCAGCCTCCTCAACTGACAAAGGCCTCACAAATTTAGTAGAACACAAAATTAATACCAGCCATGCCCCACCTATCAAACAACCTCCCAGAAGAATCCCATTAGCTAAAATGGAGGAGGTTGAAAAAGAAATAAAAGATATGTTGGATAAGGGTGTTATAGAAACATCCAACAGTCCTTGGAGCTCTCCAATTGTATTAGTAAGAAAGAAAGACGGATCTATAAGATTTTGTATAGATTATAGGAAACTAAATGATGTGACCATCAAAGATAGCTTCCCTATTCCCCGCATAGATACGACCCTTGATGCTCTTTCAGGGTCAAAGTGGTTTTCCACCATAGACCTGAAGAGTGGATATTGGCAAGTTAGAATGGATCCCCATGACAAACCCAAAACAGCTTTCTCAATACCCGGTGGCGGTCACTGGCAATTTCTAAACATGCCCTTTGGTCTGTGTAATGCAGGCGCCACATTCGAACGACTAATGGAGAAAGTCCTTTTAAACCTTTCTTGGAAGATATGTATGGTATATCTAGATGATATAATCATCTTATCAAAAACATTTGATGAACATATACAGAATCTGGAACAAGTTTTTGAAAGATTAAAAACTGCCAACCTCAAAATGAACCCCAAGAAATGTAAGGTATTGCAAAAACATGTTTCCTTTTTGGGACATGTAGTTAATGAAAATGGGATATCCACAGATCCGGAGAAAATAGAGGCAGTTCAAAATTGGCCAGTCCCCAACTCCATCAAAGATATCAGAAGTTTCCTAGGACTATGTTCTTATTATAGGAAATTTGTCCACAAATTTGCTGACATTGCCAAACCCCTTTACAAATTAACAGAATCTAACCAAGAGTTCCTTTGGGACATAGATTGTCAAGAAGCATTTGATAAACTCAAACGAGCCCTCACTACCTCCCCGATACTTTCATACCCAGTAAATGAAGGTCTGTTTATCTTAGATACTGATGCTTCTAATAATGGTCTAGGAGCAGTATTATCCCAAGAACAAGATGGGGTCGAGAAAGTTATCAGTTACTATAGTAAAACTTTTAGTGCATCTGAGAGACGGTATTGTGTCACCCGCCGTGAACTCTTAGCTATTGTAAAGTCTATCAAAAAAGTTAGAACAGATCACGGGTCTTTAACATGGCTTCTGAACTTTAAAAACTCAGAGAGTCAAATTGCTAGATGGTTCGAATTTTTGTCCCAATATGATTTCACTATAGAGCACAGAGCAGGGCGTATACATAATAATGCAGATGCTCTGTCTCGGAGACCTTGCCCTGTAAGCTGCAATCACTGTCATAAAGCAGAAGAACGATTTGCTCAGTTAAAAACATTACCCGTATTTTCTGTCACAGCAAGATCCAAACACTCAGCTCCCAGCAGTGAAACCACAATAGTAAACCCTACCTTGTCTAATACCCCTCTGAATATTGAACAAGCCCAGGATGAAGATCCTCTAATAAGTACCATAAAAGAATGGGTGAAATCTGAGGAAAGGCCAAGATGGGAACAAATCTCCAGTCTCAGTGAAGCCTATAAATACTATTGGATCCGTTATGATTCTCTAAAGATAATACAAAATATCCTCTACCACAAATGGGAAGACGACCAACCAAAACTCCAAATAGTCTTACCCTATTCCCTAAAGCCACTAGTTTTCTCCCAACTCCATGACGGCATAGCTGGTGGTCATCTAGGTATTTGAAAGACTCTATCCAAAATCAGAGACCGATACTTTTGGCATCACATGTCAGAAGATGTAAAAAAAACACTTCTGTAAGCAATGTGATATTTGTAAGTCGAGAAAACCACCCCACAAATTACCTAATGCCCCCCTTCAAAAATACATTGTAGGAGCACCCATGGAAAAAATGGCTTTAGATATAATGGGGCCACTTCCCCTTACAAAGAAAAAGAATTCTTATATCTTAGTAGTGGGTGACTATTTCACTAAGTGGGTAGATGCTTTTCCTATCAAAAACCAGAAGGCCAAAACAATAGCCCAGGTACTAATCGAAAGAATAATTGCCATTTTTGGCGTCCCAATGGAAATACATTCCGATCAAGGAAGGTCATTCGAATCTAACATTTTCCAAGAATTATGCAAAATTCTAGGCATTGAAAAAAGTAAGACTACCCCATACAGACCGCAATCGGATGGAATGATTGAACGTGCCAACCGCACAATAGAGAATATGCTATCAGCATTTGTAAATGGAGAAACCCAACAAGATTGGGATGAATACTTACCTTTACTCATGATGCCATATAGATCCTCTGTTCATGAGTCTACAGGAGTTAGTCCCTGTGAAATGGTGTTTGGCAGACCCATAAACCTACCCATTGATCTTGTTCTTGGATCTCCAAAACCTATAATAGAAACCCAAATGATCAAAGCAGAATATTCCTATCATTTAGTCAATAAATTAGAAACTATTCATAATTTTGCAAGAAAGAAATTGCAATTATCATCCAATCATATGATTAAGGAATACAGTAAAAAGGTTTACCAAAATTGATATGAACCAGGAAATGCTGTGTGGTTCTATTCACCTAAGTACGAAAAACATGGTAAAAAGCTATGTAGACCCTGGACAGGTCCCTACAACATCATTAAAAGAATTAATGATGTTATTTATAAAATACAGAAAACCCCAAAACAAAAATCCAGAGTAGTTCACCACAACTTACTAAAACCTAATTCCAAACTCCCTCCCCTACTGCTGATTGATGATTGCATTTCATTACCTATTAATTGTTTTATCGAATCAATAAGATTTGTACTCCCTCAAATCTTAAAGAAAACAATTCCTGATTACAGATGCAGAGATATAAATGTGGTATATGCGATGCGGAGTTTAGCTTACCTTGCCATTGCGAGCGTCACATGACAGCTGCCCATTCGGGTTTTGGACACAAATGTTCATCCTGTGGGATGGTCTTCAACAGAAGAGACGCCAAGCACGGATGTCGGGACTACTCGATGAGTATTGTTAAAAGAGCAACCCAGACCTTCACAGGTGAGGAAGCATCCGAATTTGAAAACTTCCAAAAATCCAGAACCAAATTTTGCATCCCAGTACTGAAGCCAATCATCCCAAACCCTAGAATCCAAACATCAGCGAAAAGAACCATCCTGATCAACCCCCACCATATCCCAAAGAAAAGACAAAGATACACTACGTACCAGAAATCTAACAACCTACATTCAATACCTTCTCTAATGGATATAAATGTCCAAGTACCAAATTATGCAAACAATCAGGATCAACCTCAAATACAACCCTCCTTATCACACCAAAGTCCAGCAAAAAGTAAAGAAAGACCTGAAGAAGTACAACTTGAGACTCCTGCCTCTCTTACAAATCCGAAACTGGTACCTACAACTCACCTCAGCAGAGAAACAGACCCAAAGGATGTTCCAGACTCACTACAGGAAACATTACGAAATGACTTAGCTCTATCGTCATCTTCTAAATCAATCTACGACAAGACGACAATTGTTTCGGAAAAGATGGAAGATGTAGTCTCGGTCCTCACTGAAGGAATAATCGACCAAGAACCGGAGCCTCCAAAGGAATATTCCATACCAGACCGCGAACTCCTTTACGTTCCCACATGCAAGAAACAACTAAAACTTAAAAATATTGCTTTGCAACAGGAAGAAATCATCACTTTAAATGTCGGTGGCACATTTTTTACGACTTCGAAACTCACTCTCAGAGCTGACCCTTCATCCATTTTAGCAGCATTAGTAACAGATACAAATATCAACGCCCTTCAAGGATCCTTTCAGTACTTCTTGGACCGATCACCAAACCAATACAACACTATTGTCAACTACCTTAGGAATAACTGTAACCTTGACGCATCATCCATTCCCAGAGAAATCCCTGCATTACAGGAGTTACATAGCGAATGCATCTTTTTGGAACTAGACGACCTCGCCAAGCAAGTAGAACAACACATCAAGACAAAACTCTGCTTTTTGTGAGTAACATTGAACCAACTGTATACGATGGAACCAGGTGTAATATTTGTAAATTCGTTAATAGCTGGACTGTGATACATTGTAGTTTTCATTATGCTTTGTTATGTTTGAATTGTTATTGTAGATATTGTACAGATTTGAAAATTTGTTAATTTGATTTTTATATCCATTAATAGCTGTACTGTGATACAGTATTGGTATGTATTATACTTTGTTATAATCGAATTGTTATAGTTGATATCATATAGATTGTTAAATATTGTTACCCCCAGAGTAAAGTATTGTTGAACTCATAACTGACGTAAGTTTTCTTTAAATGGTGATTTCCCATTACAAGTTGAAAACCCAGAGTTCCAATATAACTTAACATTCGGGACGAATGTTTTCACAGAAGGGGGCTATGTAACGGCTAGTCCAAAATTATATTGTGTACAACTATCAATAATAAGATATGTATTGATGAACTTAATCATCATTTGATCAACTTAAATATGTAAAGAATCTTTGTACATCCATATCGTAATGATTTATATACGGGAACCCGAATTTCCTCGATGCGAAGTACATGGCAACAACAGTCCTTAATAAATAAGAGATTTTACTCGGCATCCTTACCTGGCATAACACTGGCATCATTTCCTAAGTGTTTCCTTTACATTTGTACCATCCTATACCCCATGATATATCCATAACACAACTTATTCCCAAACTGAATAAATCTCCCATCTCTCCAAATATGGCGCTAAAACATGCGGTACCACGAGAGTCGCTCGTGCTGTAATTCGGCCCTCTTCAACCGTTTGCTATAAAAGCCAGGCATTTGAGACCAAGAGAACAGAAGAGAAGAGAGAGACTTAAGATACACTTCTCACTATAGAATGGAGCCTGAAGAGCCCAAGAGGATGGTAATTAATCAATTATCACTATTGTAGTGTATTACCCGGCTAGGATTTGGTGCCACCCTTTTGTGATTATTAGTCTTTGATCCGGCTGTACTGTTGCATCTACCCGGGTATCCCATTGAACCCGGTTAACTTTATATAATATTCGGGTTTCCCACATTTGATGTTTTATATATATTATCATAATTTATTATTTCATTAAATTTATCTATATTAATTAAGCCCATCTCGTGTTTGGTTTTAAATGATTCAAGGTAGATCTCAGAAACAGGAGACCCACGCATAAAATTATTGTAACCCAAGTCATTGACGGACGAAACGTTACATGTACATAGGACGCTCTTCCCCACTCATTCTCTCTAACTCCCTTTCATTCACTCTTCACCTCTCACACACCGGTACCCTCTCACTCACTCTTTCACTAACTCTCCCTATTACTCTCACTCACTCTTTCACTAACTCTCCCTATTACTCTCACTCACTCTTTCACTAACTCTCCCTATTACTCTCACTCGCTCTTTCACTAACTCTCCTTATTACTCTCACTCACTCTTTCACTAACTCTCCTTATTACTCTCACTCACTCTTTCACTAACTCTCCCTATTACTCTCACTCACTCTACTCCTCCCTCTCTCTCTCTCACACACACACTCCACCTCTCACTCTGTCTCTCTCCCTCACACTGACTTGCTCTCTTTTCTTTCTCTCATTCACACACACACACACACACACACTCTCTCATTAACTCTCTCTCTTACTCTCACTCACTCTTTCTCTCACTCACACACACATTAACTCTATTTCTCTATCTCACAAACACACTCTCACTCAATCTCTCATACACACACTGACTCTCTCTCTCTCTCTCTCTCTCACTGTCCCTTTCTCACACGAGTGTGTGTGAGAGAGATAGTGTGTGAGAGAGAGATAGAGATATATAAATATATAATATATAAACGAAAATATAGCACACAAACTAATATTCACGATAACAGGAAAACAGTACCTATCGTATGAAAAGTAAAGATAACGAACAGTGATCAATCTCATAACTCCTATAACCAATACAAAATAGATAGTTGGGCAAACACGGACCCCTGGACACACCAGAGGTTGGGGGATCAGGTGCCTAGGAGGAGTAAGCATCCCCTATCGACCTGTCACATCCGCCGTGAACCCTGCATAAAAACCAAACCAAACAAAACCCGGGAAAATTAAATTGCTAATAGAATGGATCGTTTTTGTATCACAAAAAGTCGCATCAAACCGTAGAAGTCACACCCAATCCCTCTAGTCCTTCCGGGAAAAGATAGAAACAAAAGATCATCGAGAAACAACAGACGGTGAAAGTAGTTATAATAAAGACAAAGAAATGAGGGAATCCAACAGACGATTCCGCAACAAAATGCCGGAAAGGAGAGGCCATTAA
This sequence comes from Ostrea edulis, assembly GCF_947568905.1. NCBI lineage: Eukaryota > Metazoa > Mollusca > Bivalvia > Ostreida > Ostreidae > Ostrea > Ostrea edulis. Next base: position 63,672,970 of record NC_079169.1, on the reverse strand, counting down.
TTGAATTAATTAAGGTGGATACATAAATCAGGTGAAAAAAGTATTCAGATTAGGAGCATACGTCGCGGTACTGGAAAGCTGACAACAAACAAAAGAAGCAACGAACAAGGATTTGTTAGAAATGAGGAAAAGACTTATGAGAAAAATGATAGAAGCTTTCGAAAGAAAAGAGTGCTGTGGCCTTCAATACAACGTTTAGGTATTCATATTTAAATATTTTATTGAAAATAAATATTAACGGCAAACTAACAATTCAACTTTATGGTAAACGGAATTATTTCAGCTTCTCCACCGTCAACTTCCCATATTCTTGAAGTAATATTCCATTATCACCTGCATATGATGTTTATATCTCAACTGATTCGATACGCAAGAGTTTGTTCTGCGTATAGTCAGGTTTTAAATCTATTTTGTAATGCTTATAGGTGGTATGAAATTTATCACTGTTCGTTATCTTCACCTTTCATTAATCACAAATTCAACTTTTTACAATTTTTCGTGGATCCACCATACCCTGCACTTTCTTAGAGTTTTGATTCTTTTAAATCTTGGTGAGTACCAAAACTGTGAAAATGTTATACATGCATATCTAAGAATGAAGTTTTACAAAATTAGTGGGTTCACCAAGTATTTAGAATTTTGTTGATATCTACAGATAAATGATTTGTATAAAATTGGTGGACACACCAAAGCTACTGATAATTCATATATTGAAGGATGGATCTTTTATTTATTGGTGGGTCAACCAAGTTTTGTAGTTTTTGTTTATGCATACAATTGAATTTTCTGTGTTTAAAATTGGTGAGAACACCAAAGCTATGGAAATATTACATGTTAAAAATGGATTTTGATGAATTGGTGGATCCACCTAGTGTGGTGAATTTTGTTTGTATAAAGCCATGAATAGTTTGTATCAATTTAGTGGATGCACCAAACTTATGAAAATGTTATATAATGATGGATGAATATTTTGATGGATCCACTAAGCATTGTTGATTTTGTTCAAATATACAGTTAGATTACTTGGTGGGTGCACTAAAGCTATGATCATTATATATATATTTATGAATTGGTATGTCTGTGTAGACCAAATTTTGTATCTTTTTCTGTAAGTTGTTTTGTATAAATACACTTTTTATGTGATTCATCATGCGTTAATATAGCAACAGTTACATAAGATCATGTTTGTCCGTAAGATGAAAGTGTCTTCACGGACTTTGACTAAAATTTGAAATTAAACGCCACTGTAACGGACTTGTCACCAGCAGTTCAAGTTGAAACTAGGCCTAGCAGAAATGCGTTAGACGTTTTAATGCAGCCACCAAGTACCGAAAATGTGCCTAGGGTTTTGGTTGACGAACCACGATTCACAGGTGAAATAGAAGACATCTAAATATTCAAATATATAAAACTTTATCTCAGTATCTGGTGAAGACTTCCAGTAATTACACTAATATTAGCAATCCCCTTCTACATTGCCTATAAAGTTATAAAGTCTGCATGTTGTCCGTGTCTTGTTGAGTACTTTCAGTGTGGAACAAGAAGCACACTCAAAGTGAGATTTAGTATTTACTAAGGGTGAAATGTTATACCGATAAACCACACACAAAATAAACGTAATGTATCACGGTACATATAAGGAATGACTCGTGTTTGGATGGGTTATGAGTTTAAGTGTTTGGATCACATGGTAATTGGCATAAACGCTGATGAAGGCATTTATGCATATAAATTCCATGTGGGCCAATCGCTTTATCAACTCGATTCCCTCTCAAACTAGAAAGTTATTACTTATATTTACATTACCTCATAAATTTTTGTATGTCTTATGAATAATTCTTTATCGATTAAAGCTGTATGATCGGATGTTCATGTATTATATTTGTACATAATTCTTTTAAAGCAGATTAATTAGTGTTTAAAGTTATTAACTTTCCCTTAATTACATGTTTGAAAACATTTGCATGTAAAAGAAAACAGCGAGAAGATTATCAAAAAAGTAAATATAGTGTGGTACGCATAATTTATACATTGTTAGGAGTCTATAAATAACCCCACTCCCTTCAGGGGAATGCCAACATGATGTATCAACTCAGACGCAGCTGTCTAATTTTAAGACTAAAAGAGCGTAAAACAACGAAGAGGTATTTGATATTTATATTTCTCTTAAATTTAGGGCACGGTACTGTTGTAACAAAACACCGATGTTCTGCACATTTAAACTGCACATGTGACTGTCACTTGAAATAGCCGAGTCATGGGTGTTAGTAAACACCAATTTGAAATTAAGTATTCCTGGTTAAAACTGGTGAAATAATGTACAACATGTCGTACAACCTCATAAATACGTACGTGCGATGATTTAACAGCGGTTTTACAAGGTGAAAAAAAATGTCTCAATTCGGACCATACAATTTTAATGGTAAAATATGACTAACCTACGACCGAAACCGAAAACTAGCTTGTGTGACGTCACAGTGGCCAGCAAGAAGTGATTTAAAGTGATCCTCTGGTCGAAAAACAACATTATGAACCTGCTCACTTAAGGAATAAACGAATATATTATAAAACACGAAAGAAACACAGTGATAATGACAAAAATGCTCTGGGCAGCCAAAACACGACCTTGTCTATTCGAAGAGAGATTCGAGGTTCCTGCTTCCGGTGAAAAGGGAGAGGACGCCCTGGCAATTCGCCCATTACAATTTAGATACCCAGTTTCACTACATATTCATGAAATCATAAACCTATTGTTTACTTGATAGTGTTATATACAACAGAATGTAAACATAAACATATACCTGCACCCGTTTATCGCAATCTACGACTATTTTGAACCATTGACATTGACAAGACACATGAGGATGGAGCTACATGTAACTCAAGAGGATTTACCTCAATTTCATGACTATTGGTTTCTAATATATTTGTATATGACATTTTTCTTTTTATCGCGAAATAAGTCTTATACAAATATGCTGATGACAATACACGTACTTGTTTTTGGAAGGAGTTTTCGTATGATTAATTGATTACGGTTTTACGCCGTTTTGGCAATATTTCAGCCATTCTAAGGCGGTTAACTAATTGAAATATGTTTGGTTTCCCTGACAGACCACAGTGAGTCTACTCTTTTTCGAAAATCAGGGAAACGATCTTCTGCGCGCCAAGGGGGTTGTGATCATTGAAACATGTATATATGTGAAATATAATTTTTTTAAAATCATTTGTAAGTTTTGTTTTGTGGCATGCATGAATTTATATCAATTGAGCAGTACGTGTACATATCGATCATTTTATTGAATAGGATACAAGCTTTATTTCCTGTGAAGATTATGATTAAGTAGCTTGTATGTCATTTGCATTTTATTTGATATATTGTCAAATATGTCAGATTATAATGTAGATACCATGGTTAAATTTGATGAGAAGCGTTATATTGGTCAGTTGTGGAGTACAGGGATGTTGTAGCTGTATTAATATTTTCGTCATTACATGCGTACTCATAAAATGTCGGTGAAACTCATGTTGCACACATCCTGTTTTTATACATACCGTGTGAAGCTACAAGAAAGGTGAAGATAATGAACATAACTCCTGTACGCAATACAAAGAGAGTTGGGCAAACACGGATCCCTGGATATACCAGAGGTGGGATCAGGTGCCTAGGAGGAGTAAGCATCCCCTGTTGACCAGTCACAGCCGCTGTCAGCCCTATATCTTGATCAGGTAAACGGAATTATCCATAGTCAAAATTAGTGGGCCAAGAACGGCCTAACAATCAGTATGAAACAAGTCAGACAGTATTTGACTCAATGCTAGGTTGTATTGGCAAACTATATTGTTATAACGACCATAGAATTTGCGAAATCCTGACTTTAAACGAGACTGTTGAAACGCCTGTACCTTCAACTTGTTTGTCAGTAGCTTGCCTCGGTTTAAAAACTGATCATACGCAGAACAAGCTCTTACGTATCGTATCAGTTAAGAGATATAAACACCATATGCAGGTGATAATGGGATATTCCTACATAAATATGAGAAGTTGACGATGGAGAAACTGAAATCATCCCATTTATCATAAAGTTGAGTTGTTAGTTTGCCGTTAAATATCTACTTTCAATAAAATATCTAAGTATGAAGCAGAAGTGGACGACTCGGTGGTGTCTTTTATTTAGAGTTCACAGGGATATATCGAATCGACATATGAATGAAAGTAACTTGCTCCTCTTGTAAGAATAGAGACAACTTGGACAGGACCTCTATTACATTTGTACGTCAGTGATGAAGTGAGCAAAATGCTGCAAGTTGTAGTCAAGTAACATCTTCAGAAGACCACCTGCTTTTCCTACTGCTTCATTTTTCCTTGTAATAGTTTGTGTTGTGTTTGTGAGCTTTAAATTTAAATTTAGCATCATTATGAAACATCATAAGACATAAATTCAATAAATAAAATAATGACAAAATTGTTTCTATTCAATCATATGCAAGGTTTCATAGATTAAAAAATAATACATAACTGTTTGTAAGTTACTGACTATGGCAGGATAAACATTCCATAGGTTGTTAAGGGCCCGGAGCCAATGGGGGCCTGTTAACTCCTATTCTTGTAGGAATTATCTGCTTAGTCTGCAGAACATCACATGATCTTTTCAAGTCTGCTCTATTCAAAGGACTATTTTTGTAGTACTAAGAAGTAATAGAGATCTGACAAGAGTTCTTCAATTTTTACATGAATGGGATACTTTGATAGTGCTTCTTTGTATGCCAACTCCAACCGATGAGCATGACAGTGTATTCCAATAAGAGCTGGCTGCTGGGTAGTAAGTTTGGCAACAACACCATTTTTCTTTCCTAGACAAAATAAACCAAATGTTAATTTATATCACTGCCATTCAATTAGCAATGGGAAGTACACTGCATATAACAAAATAATATAAGTAAATTGTTGCCCGGTAAACAAGTTATAGTAGATCTTACCTGTATTAACGGAAGCACCATCTGACCCAAATCCAACCAGTTTTTTTTAGTAATCAGATAAATCCAGTAACTCTAAAACTTTGTTTATGGTTCCGAGTATACCATCAGCATCTGCCTTTTCTACAGTTGTGATGCCTAAGTAAAATAAAATTACAATTAAGTTATAAATACAAAAATCAAATGTGATTATTATCTCATGAAAAGTAATGTAAATCAATTGCCAGTTTACCTGCAAACCATGTCTTGAATCCCGAGACGCTCGTTCGTCAGTTATGATAGATAAAAAGGGTGCCTTCTGTAGATAGGCACCAATTTTTGATCTGGAATGTTTGGCGATGAATTCTGAAAATATCTGGGCTTGTTTGTCATTCCTGTAGGTTTTGCCAACATCCAGTTCTTTTTGTTCGTCTAACTCTAGCATCCATTCAAAATCAGTGAACGGGCGTCTCATTTTCACGAGGGCATGGACGTTTCGGAATAAAATAGTTAAGCGGTTCACCACAGATTCGTTCATTTTCTCCACTGTCTTTTGAGCCTGAGATGATCCAGCTTTGTTTCTTTCCTTATCTGCTTACACACTAAGTTTGTGCAATGCACAAGATTCGTGATATTTCACAGCTTCTAAACGAAAGTTGTCGCACCCTACCACAAAAGAACTGTTTTTGTCCGAATTGGTATGCGAGTATTTTCTGCAAAGGGCACAGAACATGGCTTCATTTTCATACAATAACCAGCCCCTGCCCGCCTTCCAGTGTGGCTGAAAGGAACGGGCGCGTTTCTTTTCATACTCACGATCTCTATCTTTTTTTTCTCTTGAAGTTTTTCTTTTTTCTGTTTTCTCACTTCTTACAAACTCCCACAACGTGCATTGTGACGCCATTTTAAATTCTTCTTGTCTTGCTCGGCGCACTCGACACACCTCGGCCTATTACATCTAACTTTGATGTAGGGTATCGTAATCAGCCAAGGCTAGCCGAATGGGCTCAATGAGATTCTAATTCGATATACCTCGGATAAGATCATTAAAAGGTATGTGAAATCTATATTTAGTTTTCAGGATCCCCTGATAACTACCGAGGAGTCTCAGGCGTGCATTTAAAATTAAAAAAGTGGGTTTTCCCAAATGAAGTTAAAAATATATCACCAGTCCGGTCGGACTGATCGGGACAAATATCAGTCAGTCCGCCAGGAAATCAACAAGTCACAGACTGACGGACTTACGTTAATTTCGAGCCCTGCTTTAAACGAGACTGTTGGAACCCCTGCACCATCAACTTGTTTGTCAGTAGCCTGCTTCGATTAAAAAACTGACCTTAAGCAGAACAATTTGCGTATCTAATCAGTTGAGCAATATAAACACCATATGCAGGTGAAAATGGAATATTGCTACATATTAAAATATGGGAAGTTAACTATATAGGAGTTATAAAATTGATCACTGTTCTTTATCTTCACTTTTTCATTATGGTGTTAAGGGATAATGAGTAGTAATAAATGACCAGTAATTGCAAGTGTCAGTGGGGATTCTATAAGTGACAGTGTTTGGCAAGTGTAGTAAATTGCCGATCCCATTAGCGTTTCTCTCTCTCAGTAAATATGATATAATTACTAAACAAAATACTATATATCAACATTATTTTGTACATATATATTACCCAAAAAAATCAAGATAAGTAATAGTTGCCATGTTGCGATTTAGTCAAATAGTCGTCCGATTTAAAATGTGCTCTGCAAACTACAACATAAGTTGACGGAGTCCAGCATTGAAAACGAGTTTCACCACGTTTAATTGCGTGAATCCAGGTTTTTCTTCTTAACAAGTCTGATGGAAATACATGACCACCCTTATTACAACAATTTAGCACACAACAGCAAGGAACGTTCCGGGCATGTTTCACAAGCATATGTTTGACAGCAGATTGTTAACGTTTTCTTCGATTGGTAACTACAGATAAAGCGCGAGGATATTCCGATACAGGGCCGTGTTTGACTGTGGCGCCCTCTAATGGTTATATAACCGGAGCCAATGCCTCATTCTATGAAGGAATTTTCTAAGCACCTCTTCAATGCATAGTGGCAATCAAGACAATTTGAAGCATTAAAAGTCAGTATTCCACATAAATGGGTGTTGCTGTGCTAAGAATTTAGCGAAAAGTACATATGCAGACAACAGGAAGAAACTCAAAGTGGTCATTGGAGTTATGATCAAGCCACCTTACAGCAGACTGTAGCCTGCTATCGTTGTCAGGAATGTGAAGAACCAATGCACGAATCATTCGTTTTCGTTTCTGAGGATCATAAACATGACTATCATGCCGTTCACCACTTTACGAAGTTGGTGAATGAGCTTCTGTTGTCACGCGGGCTTGCCATTGAAACACACAGTTTTCTGATGGAGCACCAACACAATACAAAAATAAGATAAACTTTGTAGACATTGGTTTGTGCCAAGAAGAGTTAGGATTTCACTTTAAGAAGCATTTCTTAGGATTTAGGCAGTGAAGGACACATGAATGACCCATTGTCTTAGACCTGTAGCTCCATATGTCATAACATGAAAGGAAAGGAGCTGTTTCTATGATGTGTGTAGATGTATCAATGGTATATGTGAGGAGAAATGCAGCAATGAATTGCTGACAGGAAATTGGGTTGTTCAAAATATTTCCTTTATAAGACGGACTCGACAGGATGGTGCAAATAGAACTGTAACAGGTATGTTTGTGAAACGAATTTTCCCTGAATATACAATGTATTTACTTTTTGAAATCACACTAATCAACATGTATTGCAGCAACTATATCATATCATTAAGTATATGTGAACTGTAAAATAAAACTATTTTATACATGTAGGTGTATGTAAAGCATGCATATTGTTTATAATTGATTTTAGAAGCAGAGAATGAAGATGTTGGAACTGAAGATGGTGACATTACAGATGGTCAAAATGAGGCTAAAATCACAAATGTGGGTGAAAATATAGAGTGTGAAAAGGGGGATAATGTCATGGTCAATGTAAATCGAGATGACGTCACAGATAAGCATGACAACACAGAGAGTTTACAAGGTAAACTGCAGGACAAAATATTACAATTCAAAATTACTCATTCACTCTTTATAGTGGTAATGTCTTCAAAACCAAACATTTAACTATATGTTACTTGACGTCCAGTAGGATACTTTGTCCATAAGTGCTTATAAGTGTCATTTCATGATCTTGTATGGTGTATTTTTACATGTAACATAATTCACACTGCTCTTTACAGTTAGTCAGCATAAGGATAACACAGTTGGTCAGATGGTGTATGACCTTGAGAGTTCAGTTAACACCAGTGACCTAAGTGATATCATAGGTGAGATCTATAAAACAAAGTGATACCTATTTGTTATTTTACTTCATGTGTTACATAGTAAACCAATTGTGAAATGCGGAAGAGTTGATTAAATACAGAAATAATAATTTCAACCAAAGCAAATTCCTTATCAATTCTGATAAACAAATTGATCAATACACCATTGCAGATGTATACATTAGTGTACACGGTACATATATTTTTTAAAATATCAGTTGTAGAAATTTTCCTGGACGAAATTCATTCATATTTGAAAGATCTTTCATGTGATTGAACTAGTAGGCGAGCAACTGGTGAGGTTGGACATTACTTAATTATTGACTTTTTATTTAAGTTGATAGACTGAATCCAGACATAGAACCTGTTATTAATAGTGATCTGAGTGGCATTCTTGGTATGTTAATGTAAAATAATGCATTCACTTATCAATTATAAAAACCTGATAAACATATGAATTCTATTTTTTGCCTACAAATCCAAGATTTTCAGTTTTGTCATTTCATACATATAATTTATCCATTGTATAACTGTTTCAATTGTTTTCTAAAATAATTTATATAACAAATGAAATGTAAAGATAAACGAACAGTGATCAATCTCATAACTCCTGCTACAATACAAAATAGATAGTTGGGCAAACACGGATCCCTGGACACCAGAGGTGGGATCAGGTGCCCAGGAGGAGCAAACATCCCCTGTCGACCGGTCACACCCGCCGTGAGCACTATATCCTGATCAGGCAAACGGAGTTATCCGTAGTCAAAATCATTGTGTCAAGAACGGCTTAACAATCGGTATGAAACACGTCAGACAGCATTTGACCCAATGATAGGTTGTATTGACAAACCAGATCGTTATAACGACCATAGAATTTGCGAAATGCTGACTTCAATCGAGACTGTTGAAATCCCTGTACCATCAACTTGTTTGTCAGTAGCTTACCTCGATTTAAAAACTGACTATACGCAGAACAAGCTCTTGCAGAGTTTGATGACAAAATGGATGTTTTAGTTGCTGAGGGCATGGGACAAGCATCATCTCCACAAAGTTTCGATACAGAGCTCATAATTCATTCTGGTCAGCAAACAGAATACAGGTACATTCGTATGAGATGCGATGGCAAATTTGTGTTTGAAACAAGCTACCTGATGCGAAAAAGTCTTTATAAATACCGGAATGCAATTGCCTTCCACTTCACACCAATTTGTTTTTGAAATTTAGTGACAGGAAAAGTGTTGTCTCTCAATCTTCTCAAGCTGTAAAAACTTTTTTCTCTTAAAAAGGCAGGGTCACTTTGTTGATGTTCACTTGGCCTCTGACAAACGGAGGAAGCGGTTATATGTTGCCGAGGTATACAAGATATACAGTTTGAGTCTGAATTTTTCATGGAGTTACTAAGAAAAAAATTGTTATGTTTATTTTGACTAATTTTGTCTTTTAATTTGTATGCAGTTTCCCTTATAGATTTTTTTTTTTAATTTGCTAAAATTAACATGTTCATTCTTTCATTTTTTGTACTTATATACTTTTCTATTGAAAGCTTGAATTGAAAACACCTTTTATCATTATCAAAGATGTTATTTTTCACATTGAGAGTTGTTTCATAGATGATCTCTCCTTTTCAGATCAAGGAAGGTTGTGGGGTGAATACCTTCTCCAATTTATGCAGTGGAAAGGAGACAAATTTTTTTTGGCCCTCTGTGGATGACTTCTCTTGAGAGCCGTATGGTAGCATACATTGACTTTTGCCAATACCTCGAGAAGACAGTTATTTGAATTTTAAAACATTCACACTCACTCATACAATCTAAATTTTGTATTGTTGTTGCATTGAAATAAATGTTTTTCTTTCCACTGAGAATTGTGTCTGCGTTACATCCATACCATGATAGTTTTGCTATGACTATTTCACAAGAATCGTACTGCTATCTTAAAGTAACAAAGTCATAGCGGTAAAGATGTCTTCTTATGAAGGTAAAGAGAGTGACTGTTTCTCTAGTGATATCTGTCATAATTTTGTGGAATAAATCAAAGCTGAAAAGTATGAAAGTAACGGTGTCTGAAATTCTTCAAGCTGACTGCAAGGTTTGCAATATTGATTGATTGATGTTTTCCGCCACACTCAACAATTTTTCAGTTATCTGGTGGCGCCCAGTTTTTATTGGTGGAAGAGAGAACCCAGATACAATGTACCTGGGAAGAGACCACCGACCTTCCGAAAGTAATCTGGGAAACTTTCTCACTTACCGGCGCGAGTGGGATTCGAACCCGCGTCGACAGAGGTGAGAGAAAAAAAAAGTTTTTAATCATTTCTTCAGAAGATATCTTAAAAGTTGAATTACAGATTTACAATAAAATTACAGTTATTGCTGCAGTATGTTTTTTTTCCATTTAGACACCATGTTACGAGGGCTGTTCGATATGTAATGTGTATTGTACCACAGCGTGATAACGCTTTCACGATTTCGTGGATGATGCTACTCTTGAATATAATTTAAAACTTATAGTCATTTCAATAGAGTCAGTTGTTGGCCACTGTTGTAAAAATGGTTGAGAAACGGGTTGAGAATATTGAAGAAATTAGAGCTAATATAAAAGTTCGCACAAAACTCAGTCATTCGGTAATGCGGATTTTTACTGAATTGGGGGAAGTTTATGGGTCTGATAAGGTATCTTATGAGACAGTTCGTAGGTGGAGAAAGAAATTTCTGACTGGCACAGAGTCCGTCAAAGATCCAGCAAAATCTGACCGACCTGTGACTGTGACAGGCAAAGCAAATGTCTCAAAAGTCAAGGAAATAATTGAAAGTGATATCAGATACACGATTCGTAATATTGCCAAAGCTGTTGGCATATCGCTATCGCGGGTTCATATCATTTTGAAGCATATTTTGAAAGTACGAAAGATTTCTGCCAGATGGATACCGCATATATTGACAGATGACCAAAAACGGGTATGAGTACTTGTAAACCGCCAAGCAATTGCTCAAAATGTTTCCCAAATTCAATCAAAGACAATTGTTACTGGTGACGAAACATGGGTTCACTATCTCGAACCAGTAAGAAAAAGTGGAAACAAAATAGGGCTAACTAAACACGGTAGAAGGCCTGTAGTTGCCAAAAGGACCATAAGCACAAAGAAGGTTCTTTATTGCATATTCTTCTCATGTGATGGTATAGCCGTACAAGTTACAGGTCAGTATGTATTCCTTTTGGGAGTTCTGGGGTTGACGCTTCATGTTTTCATACAGAATAATATTATAAATGTTGGCACCTTTCCTTATTGCATACATGTACTTCAATTGCACTATCTACATGTAGATTGATCGATTGCATCTTGTTTAACGAGATTCGAACCCCGACCTTCCGCATGCTGTAACTTGTACGGCTATACCATCACATGAGAAGAATATGCAATAAAGAACCTTCTTTGTGCTTATGGTTCTTTTGGCAACTACAGGCCTTCTACCGTGTTTAGTTAGCCCTATTTTGTTTCCACTTTTTCTTACCGAGATGTGATACTGAAAAAATTCACATCCCCGCGCTACACCGATCACGGTCCCGCATGTGGCATTGTACACGGTGAACGCCGTGGTGGTCTAGAGGAAGAGCGTTCGCCCCGCATGCGGAAGGTCGGGGTTCGAATCTCGTTAAAAAAGATGCAATCAATCAATCAATCTACATGTAGATAGTGCAATTGAAGTACATATATGCAGTAAGGAAAGGTACCAACATTTATAATATTATTCTGTATGAAAACATGAAGCGTCAACCCCAGAACTCCCAAAAGGAATACATAATAGAGTTGGATATCCAACACCTGTCGTGATACGGAACCTCAATTTTGAAGATTTCAAATGAAATACCCGCAACTCACTTCTTTTCGCTAGGGAGCAGTCAGTGATTTATATCCTAAGTTTGATGCACGCGATGTACTAGCGGAGCTCAAAATCAAAACCGCACGATTACAGAACGTACGCTCTTACGACAGGTTTACTACCGGTTCAGTGGTTAAGCGTTCGCTTCGTAAACGCGAGGTCGTGAATTGGAGCCCGACTCATGCCATGGTCAGGTCAAACCTAAGACTTAAAAATAGGTAGTGATTGCTCCTTCGCCAAACGAGCGTTTAGAAGTGAGAATCACGGGTCTTGTATGGCCTTAAAAACGGAGGTCATGTTGTCGCGGCAGGAGTTAGCACGTTAAAGAACCCTCCTTGCTACGACCCGAAGTGCTAAGCATAGGTCTAAATTTGTGGTACGTCACCTTCTGGTGACGTCTCAATACGAGTGAAATTTTTTCGACGAAACGTAAAAAACCAACCTTGATGATACTTGTAACTCAGTGACCCATGTATTCAAATAGTATACATTTATATAATCTCATATTCTGAAACAACTCGAAATGTTTTTAATATTTTGTGATTCATGGAATTTTTTTTCCATCCATTGAACAAAAAATAATGAAGTAAAAAGAGAGTCCAAAATTATAATTAGTTATTTGTAATTGTTAGATTACTTCCAAATGTTGTATTGCGTTCAGTGAAAGTGTTTTCAGTGACGTTCCCATTAAGAGATAGTGTCGCGTTGAACTGCATTTCCGTTGGTTCTTGTTCTGCAGTTGTGTTGTACATAACCTCCAATGTTGGTGTAGATGGTGTTGTTTCCATGGATTCTGTGATACAGTACGGAGTCTGCGAATGGGTATATCCGTAAAACTCTCCATGAAACATTGTGTCGACATCATATCCCATACCAGTACAGTTATCTTTGCTGCAACGGTCTTTGAGGAACGCCTTCTTTTTGCACGAACAGAATAAAAACTTACAATCGGATAAAATTGATTCAGTGTAGAGTTGAATGGAACGTTCGTGACTGCAGGGAAAGAGTTTATGTAATTCTGAAAAAATATAAAGATACATGTATTGTTTGTTGGCCAAATATTTGAAATAACTGAAATTTGAGTAAACAAGCGAGATAAGTTTCTTTATGCCACCCGCTTAAAATTCTATTTATTTGATTTACACTATATATAAAAAAAGAAACAGTTGAAGAAAACCTGTCTTTCAAATCAGCTCTCAAAATCCAAATGAAATAAAATCTAGCTATAAATCATCTTCACAAGTCAAGGGTAATTGATAACGAATCAATAACCCTTGACTTGTAAAGATAATATTTGATAATCATAGTATTCATATGCAAACATCTTGATGCATGTTCAATTAGAATGTGAAGCTAACGAACAGTGATCAAGCTCATGACTCCTATAAAGAAACCAGAGGTGGCATCATGTGCCTAGGAGTAAGCATCCTCTGTCGACCGGTCATATCCGCCGTGAACCCTATATCTAGATCGGATAAACGGACTAATCAGTAGTCAAAATCAGTGTGTAAAGAACGGCCTTAATTGGTATGAAACATACAGCATTTGACCCAACAATTGCAGGTGGTATTAAAGAAATTCTTCGTATGAAGTTGAATTCTGAAACCCCAGCGTTACAGACAGACAAACGGGGTGGACAAACTCAAATAGATACAAATAAGAGATAAAAATCGCGGTGTAAGAATTTACTTCAAATGAACCAGATTCGTCATCATGATTCCGAAGTGCATTTAAGATACATGTACATATATATGATAATCATACTGAAAGTTTCATGGAGGTTTTTAATCTTTCAACATATGTTTCGACGCCATGTTTCCGAAATATTGAGGTTTGTTTCTTTTACAAACAATATTCAACCCGAAATAAAAGTATGGGCATATTAATTTACAATTAATTTGTAGTCATTTAAGAAATAAGCTTCATTTTGAAAATGCATGAGGGGACGGTATACATGTACGTCATGAAACGCTTGTAAACGTGCTGCATGAAAAATATGCTGGCGTGAAACATCTCAATTAATTTCTTATATAATCATTCTACATTCAATTCTGTCGGAGTTCCCAGCTGTGAAAATTGACGAACTACTACATGTATATGGATTCTAACGCGCATTGTTCACAACTGCAAAAAAAATAAATAAAAAAAATAGAAATGTAAATACATATTGACATTAGTCTGGGCAGCATTCTCTTCATTTCTTCCTTTATGTATGCGCCAGTGGTATACAATTTTCCTTAGTGTACATGCATGCATATATATGTATGTAAATGAGGGACTGTTGTATGTCATTGTGGTGTATTGACATACCTTCTACCTGCAATCTCGCAATGCTATCGGCGATTTTCAAGACAGACTGATTACACCCAGGCTGTATCTCTCCGCCATTGGGGAAAAAGTCGATATCACCACAGCGTTTGTTCATCCCAAGACCTATTCATAAAACAGTACACAACAAATTTCAACAGTAACTAGTAAGCTAATTGTTAGCGAACACTTTAAAAAAAATCCTCACTTAATAAAACGCTGCACCCAACTAACTAAATATGGTGTTACGCAACTAAAATATTAATTTAAACACAGGCACTCCAGATTTTCAGATGGAATAACTGTTCCAGGGACTCCTAGAATACTTTTCGTTAAAACAAATATCTATCAACTGTGAATTCATTAGTGAAGGTTTCATGCTTCTACGTGTCATAAGGTTTTGCCAAATTCTGTCATTTGTAATGAACCTGATCTTTCAAGGTCAACGTTTACTGATCCAGTTGGTCCACTGTCAAAATTGTTTGGAGAATTTACGCTAAAATACTTTATATTAATGCAATAAGTCTTTTTATTGCCCAGTAACTCATTAATTTGCTTCTTTCTTTCCAAAATCCTCTCATCAATAAAATCACCATATCTTATCCTCCTCTAATGAATAAAAAGCCTGAAGAACAGTTTGTCGTGTGTTGCCACCTTTGTGACGTTTAATAATTTGTTTGAAATTCTCAAAAGTATTATTAACAATGTCATATAATTTTAACAGACACAAAATGTAAATATGAAAAATAAACCAATTTTGTAAAGGGAGATAATCCAAATTTCCAGTAATTAAAACTTAGACTTAACCGAAAAATTATGAAAATGGGTCTGAAAACGCTTTACAAATTTCAAATAACAACAAAAATTGGCGGAGGAGGGGCGGAAGGAGGTAACTCACAAACTTGAAAAAACGTCCGTCCTCCAAAGCTGTAGGTGGGAGAAGAGGCAGAGTGACGCACCGCATGGCCGGAATTTTAATTGTTAGAATCTGATTGGTCAATCTCTGCCTGTCCTCAGACACGGGACAAAATAACCATCATCATGCTTAACTATACAATATCTCAGACTATGCCATAATACTTTCCAGTTTGGGCGTAATCTCTACCATTAGGGACTCCATGAATATAACTGACTTGCAGCAGATTTTGGTAACGATTTTGTATCTATCTTTGACTGCTTGGGAGGAGAACCAGAAATGTATATTTGCGCAAGATCTCGTAACGCAACGCAAAGGTTAAGTAGGAAGACTGTTTCGTGAAGTCGAATGTCGTGGGCTATAGAATGCAGCCTTTTTGAACCGTTTTAAGGTTGTAAAGGCTTTGACTGGCAGATGAATAATAAACGAAATAATGTAAATTGGTTTTTGCACAGTAAGGTGTAAATGCATAATGATTATGATTTTTTTTTTCTATTTCAACATTATCCTTTTTCGTCTTATGTTTATCCCTGCCTTCTTACTAAAAGCAGATATCGGTTATATTCTTATCATTATTCTTAATTTACACCAGTGTTATATCCTTAATAAATGTAAATATCATTATGTTACGAGTAAAAGAATATGTTTCTCATTGTTATATAATTAAATTATTTGTGGGGCGGGGGGTATCTATGATGTAAGCAAACTGGAAATTAACCCCCCTAATCACCATTCTATGGAGATATTAACCCATCATGAATATTTCTAATTAACATTTTGATTGTCTTATTATGTACCATAATCATCTGCTAGGTTGTAATTAGAGATTGTATACATTCAATTTATACTACCAAACCAATGTCCTTTGCTTAATAGTGATTTATTTTTTAAATAAATTTCATACCCATATGTATTTTTAAAAATGAAATATATTTCTTATAATTTACATTCTACTTTATTTCTGTCGAACTTCCCAGCCGGTGAAATAGACATACTAGATTTATTATGGTTCATGTACACATTGGTTACAACTGCAACGCGTTCATGAGGAAATGGCTATTATTACAACATCAAAGGGAACACAGTGGAATGTAAATATTATTCTATATCAAACAAGGAATCATTTAAAGGAATAAATAATCCTAGTTTGTTTTTCTTCCATGGAATAATGATGGGGTTTGCATAGTATTAAAAATTCTTACTATTCTCCTACAAGAGTTTTGCCATTAGAGGCTGATATTTTTGAAGTACAATTATGTGTGGACTCGATCTTGAGCTATGGAAAATCCTACCGTATGCATTTTGATTTTTCTCAATATCACTCTTACAAAAAAGAAGCAAATCGCCGGGTCTTTGTGGTGTCCTACATGTGTCTTATATGCAGCAGTGTTTTAGTGGGTTTTCCAATTCAATGCAAGATCGACGTGATGGGAAAACCTTTAAAAATAAGCATTATGAGAGTATTCCAAAAGCAATATTGTTCCTACCGGCACCCCTATTTATTCTACAGTCCAAATTAAATTTCCCTGTGAATTGATGCATACTATGAATATCTAAGAAAATATGCCTAAACGACTCAGATAGACGTTCGATTTTTTTTTAAAATAAAAAAAATATTTGGTAAAATTGAAAACGTTATTTGCTAATATTTTTTAAATCTACAAATAAATTCTTCAAACAACATGTCAATTAGAAAAGACAAATCAGAGAAATATATTTTAAAAAGAAATTGAAATGAAATGGTCAAAATTCAGAAATATTACGATTTCTCTAATTTGAATCAAGCCCGATCGGAATCATAAAAACATTAGTCATAAAGAACATTGTAATAAAAAAAAAAACTACATTCACTTGATGTGAAATGGTTTACAAATTTCTTTATTTCAAGATCAATTATATAAGAACGTATTTTCGTATGATAATATTTTTCGAGAAATCATTACATTTAATTGTCTATTTCTATTCTCTAAAGTGTAAAGATATTTGTTTGTTATAGATTCCTTCAGCATTGGAGTGATTTGGCCCATAACAACTTTTATTAAGATAATGTGATTGAAGCTGATGCATTTGACGAAATGAACATATTTGATGATTACATCAATACTGTTCACATAAAGTTGGCTGTTGTCTTATTGGAAAGACTCTCAATAAACCCTATTTCTTGTCTTGATAGCATGCTGTCCTTGTAATTTATAACATCAAATCAAACAGTACATCATCTTCTGTAAGTCTGGCCGGTTATGACTCCCGTCTTACAAACCATGAATCTGCTTGAGCTCCATTATCGATTCCATGTCCTCATTATAGAAAATGCTATGTACAAATATCGTAAAATGCTAGAAAACAGTAAAATTGCGGACATTAGAATACTTTTCTTCCACCTAAACGTACCCAAATTGAACACTCCTTCTGTGTCGGTGTGAACGACGTCAACAAACACAGCGTCATCAGCATCCAGTCGAGCCAAGGGGTCGTATTTATCGAACAGTGGTCCAGCAGGATCTAGACCTGTTAAAAGCATTCACTCATCAACATTGAAACCATTTTGTGAATCTTCGTGAGACTTTTCTTTTAAGAAAAGTTGGTGTGATTTGATGTTAATTAAAAACAAATATCATGATGTGAACAGACCCTATTGATTTACATGGATACTTAATCAGCGGACTTTCCCGGTTGTATGTTTCTCATGAATTACCGTTGATGAAGCCAATGACCTTATATGATCTACTGGACTACGTCTAATAACTTCATTATGAGTCTTTTTTTCATTACAAGTATTAATCATATATCTAATAGATCTGCTCCTCCACAAAATTACCTTGTTAATCTCCAATGGTGTCGAGGCCCATTTTACAAAACAACTTACGACAAAGTAGCAAGACTTAAATTGTATTCACACAGTTATTAGTATGTATGAATGAATTAAAACGTTCCTGAGACGTACTTTTCAGCTTCATATCTAAAAAACTATTTTTACATTGAAGTGAATGATCTTACAATAAATAAAAAAAATTCTGTATGTAAAGTTGGTCGTATGTTCTTTTGTAAAACGCACCTCTTTTTGTTAACACTATCTATCAGTGGTACAATAATTAGTCAGCCCTCGGGATGACTAGTTATCATACGAAGAACTTCAAATGCGCTTGCGCTCTTTGGAATTGTGGGCATTGAGGTGATCTTGAAGTAGGTCATTCTTGATCACTTCGTAACAGTAAAAAAGAATTCTGTGATCTGTGTGCATTGATTTGCAAATATAAAATATTTTGTCTACAACAGATATCAGTATTTTCAGTTAAAATAAGAAAGTCTTACAAAACGGACACATTACTTTCCTCGCTCAATAAAAAACAAAACTGGTTTAAATTAAAAACTGGTTCCCACTTTGAAGGTAATCTTTAAGTACGTCATTCCTAAGAACTTCGTTACAAATTAAAGAATTCCGTTTTATTGATTTTACGATTAAAATTTATTCTTTACACCATAATCATATCTGTTATATCAGAAGAAATAAGAACATTTTACTAAATGGAAAAGTAATTGTATAGAAACCTTCAACGTAAACTGGCAGTGTTGTAGGTTCTTAAGTAAACTGGTCAATTTTTACTGGTTCGCAGTTCTTGCCTGTGTTTTACGCAGCGAAGCATATAAATGTAAATAAGATCCCTGTATATGATGCTTGGCCCCTGAAACTATTTCGTTGAGTAATATTAGTTTTATCTTTACGTTCATATGTACATTTGCAGCGAAAAATTGGTGTATTCTAGATTTAAAAGCATAAAAAAAATAATAACGTTTGCTAATTCTGAAATACATTCCATCAGGGATAAAAATCCAGTGGCTGACTCTCTAAGCTTTTTTCAAAAGCTAAACTTGTCATGTATATACATACGTGTACATGTATAATTGAATCACTGAAACAATTTATGGACCACGCTTCAAGTTATTTGGTTTGTACCGTTGAAAAGGGAACACATTTTTCCGTACACTAATGAAAGGCGAAGATAACAAACAGTGATCAATCTCATAACTCCTGTAAGCAATACAAAATAGAGAAAAATCTATTCTTGCCAAGTTTCAGTCCTAAATCACAAAATAAGGATATCGTCCAGAGACAGTTTGTTATATGTACTTTATGTGGGGTGTTGCTAAAAAGCAGAACGGAAATGCGTGAATTAGCTTGATTAATGAAGTAAAAGTAACACAAAAAATATGACAAATGTGCTTTATTTTGATTGAAATAAAACTTTGAGAAATTTGTTTGAGTGGTAAAACAATTTTATTTTAAAATTTTGCTCCCTAAATGGATTAGGATAAGTTGAATGTTTGTCAATCTGATTAAAACCAGATCTTCAATCCGCTCCTCTAATGGCCATGTCGCGACATCAGATTGAATGTTTGTATAAAAGTTTTCAAGGCGTTTTACAAGCATCAGCATTGACACCATTGAGAGAGGTTGATTGATTGATTAAGGTTTTACACCGTTTTGGCAATATTTCAGCCAATTTATGGCTTGAGAGAAGTGTAAGCGAGCAGAATGGAAAGAACACTCAGGGTTTAGGTCCCTCCTCTCGTGGCAAAACGTCTTTAACGTGCACATATATTTACACATAATACAGTGTATACCAAATGTACTTGCATTGTTCATGAACGTTATAATACATATATTTAGCATTCAGTATGGAGTGTGGTATGATTCATTTAATATTGATGAAAATGTGCAAAATACAGATGGCGCTTCGGGTATCCGGGTTAAAGTAGGTCCTCAGTACCACTTGCTTGTCGTAAGAGGCGACTAAATGGGGCAGTCCTTCGGACGAGACTGCCAAAAACCGAAGCCTCGTGTCACGGCAGGTGTGATAGGGCGTTCCTAAAACGCGGAACAAAACACGGAACGGAAAATAGTTTATGCAATAATGTTATGAGGTCAGGATTTTGTAAAATCAAAAGGCTTATTGTGAACAAGGGAAGCAGAAATTACAGAGAGACAGGAAGTCATCCTCAGGATCCACCATTTCATATCAATACCTCATACTAATGCATAGGAGTTATGAGATTGATCACTGTTCGTTATCTTCACCTTGCATATGTATGTTAAAACGGTGGATTTTGGGGATGAATGTACCAACAGGCGCTTGCTTAATATTTTGCATAGTAAGTCTAAATAAAAATATCAAGCAAGCGCCTGTGGGTATCATCCTTTTCCCCGGCTTTGTCATTTTTCTTCTCTCTCTCTCTACTCCAGATTGTGGCAGTATATCGTTTCATGATTGATTCATTGATTATGGTTTTACTATAAACAATACAAAATATAGAGTTGGGCAAACATGAACCCCTGGAGATACCAGAGGTGGGATCAGGTACCTAGGTGGAGTAAGCATCCCCTGTCGACCGGTCACACCCGCCGTGAGCCCTAAATCTTGATCAGGTAAACGGAGTTATCCGTAGTCAAAATTAGTGTGCCAAAAAGGGTCTAACAATCGGTATGTAACACATCAAACAGCCTTTGACCCAATGATAGGTTGTAATGACAACCTAGATTGTTATAACGACCATAGAATTTGCGAAATGCTGAATTTAAACGATACTGTTGAAACCCCTGCACTATCGATCGACTTGTTTGTCGCCGAGAGGTTAGAGCGTTCGCCACGCATGCGGAAGGCCGGGTTTGAATCCCGGCCGCGACAGACCTAAGTCGTTAAAACAGGTAGTGGCAGTTCCAGCGCCAAACGCTCGGCATCTGGTGTGAATGTCACGGGTCCTCGGAGATGACCTTAAAAACGGATGACCCGTTTTGGTGACGTCTCCATATGGGTGAAATATTCTCGAGCGAGACGTTAAGCAAGATTCAATCAATCAATCAGTATGCTGCCTCAATTTAAAAATTGACCATATGCAGATCAAGCTCTTGCGAATCGAATCAGTTGAGAGATAATGGAATATTGCTACATAAATATGGGAAGTTGATGGAGAAACTGCAATCATACTGTTTAACATCAAGTTGTCAATGACTTGTGAGTTTGTCATTAATATCTACTTTCAATAAATTATTTAAGTATGAAGCAGAAGTGGACGACTCTGTGGTGTCTTTTATTTCGAATTCCCAGGGATATATTGAATCAACATATGAATGAAAATCATTATTGTTAATAGACAATACGTCGTCGATATATCTAAATGTCAAATTGAAGGCTACGGCAAGAGATTATTTCATCTCACGTAGAAGTTTTTGAATTATTTCTGCTTCATATGAATATAAAAACAGGTCAGCTAACAAAGGATCACAATTCATGTCCATTGGAATTCCAACAGACAGTTGGAAGACCCGATCACCAAAGACTATGAAGATATTGTCAGTGAGGAAGTCCAGCATATTTTTTTTTATATTTCAAATGCAGAGTACTTGTGCGCGGAATCAGAGTAAAGTCGAGTCTAGTTGATGGTGCAGGGGTCTCATTTAAAGTGAACATTTCGCAAATTATATGGTTGTTATAACGATATAGTTTGCCAATACAACCTTTCATTAGGTACAATGCTGTCTGACGCTGTTGACCGATTGTTATGCCGTTCTTGGCACGCTTATTTTGACTACGGATAACTCCGTTTACCTCACGGCGGGTCTGATCGGTCGACAGGGAATACTTACTCCTCCTAGACGCCTGATCCCACCTCTGGTATATCTAGGGGTCCGTGTTTGCCAAACTCTCTATTTTATATGGCTTATATGAGTTATCAGCTTGGTTAGAGTATCGCGCTCAAAATCACACGACCTCTCACCTCTGGTCGGCGCAGGTTCGAATCCCGCTCGCGCCGGTAAGTGAGAAAGTTTCCCAGTTTACTTTCTGAAGGTCGGTGGTCTCTTCCCATTTTATCTGGGTTCTCTTCCACCAATAAAAAACTGGGCACCACAAGATAACTGAAAAATTGCTGAGTGTGGCAGAAAACAGCAAAACAATCGATCAATTAATCGTTATTTTCACTTTTCATATATATCCCACCTCTGGTGTGTCCAGGGGTCTGTGTCTGCCCAACTATCTATTAATCACTGTTCGTATCTTCACCTTGCATCTGGAAAGCAATATGTTAGAGACAACTTGTATGGAAAAGCATTATGTTTGTTTGACGTCTCTACGAGGATTTCACTCGCACTGAGACGTCCTCAGCTGTATGTGAAATGCCTCAATACACCCGACACTCGGGAGGTCCTAGCAGTGAGGAACTATTCATCGTGCCAATTTTAGAGTCTCATTGCGAAAGATCCATGACTCATTTCGAATACCAACTTGAAGGGTTTGCCAAAGGTGTAGACACTACTTCTTTTTCTTTTTTTTGTATACGTGTTTACGTTTTTAGATTAGACGCGGACAATGTATGAGCTAGTCTCGAATCCATGACATCCCGCTCGCGAAGCTAACACTTTAACAGTGGCGGATTTAAGGGGGGCGCCCCCTTAAGAATTTCAAATTTAAGGTAAATTGTGGTGTCTTGTTCAGAAAAATGTACTAAACGATAAAAAAAAGAAAGCAATAATTTCTTCCACTCCTGAAGAAAGAATGGCAAAATCTTTTGATTTCTTGAATTACTTTATTGGGAGAACTTAATTTTTTTAAACACCCTTAAAATTTGCGTTATTAATTTCACCTTATTAAAAATGATAGAAAACAGTGCAAATGACTAAATAGGAGACATATTTTAAGCCTTATAAAATCCAGGAGCTTCGCCCCCTGGGCCCCCACCAGGGTTTTGCCCGGGACCCACTGGGGGCCTCAAGCGGCCCCCAGATCCCTTGCCTCATAAAGTGGCGCCCCCCCCCCGTAACTGCAATTCCTGGTTCCGCCCCTGTTTAACCATTGAGCCAAGCGACCAATCTGTATGAAAGCATACCATATAAAAAAAATCAAGGACAATTAGAACGTACTCGGTAGCATTCTAAACAACAAACTAAAGCTTTACCCGTAATGCGCATTATTTTCCCTTCGGTCCAAGCCCCGGCAAATCCCGCTACATGTGCCCCAAGACTGTGTCCGATGATATGGACCATAGATAAATCAGGTACTAGTATAGACACCAGGCGACCTAAGTAGGTTCCTACCGTCCGTGTGTTAGAGGCAGGAATCATATAGTTTATGCTCTTGGCCCCAATTCCCCAGTCAACGATCACTACGTTGATATCCTCCTGTGTGAAAACCAATATCAAAAATTAATAGCAAAATATTTTATAATATAAAACAAGAGGCCCATGGGCCACATCACTCACCTGAGTCACCTTGACTCATATTTAAAGATTTTTCCTATATATTCGAATGTAGATCCCCATTGTGGCCCCAACCTACTCCCGGGGCCATGATTTTTTTTTCGAAATTGAATCTGGACTATGTCGGGAAGCTTTCATGTAAATGTAAACGTTTCTGGTCCAGTGATTTTTCAGAAGATTTTTAATGATTTTCCTTACATATTTGTATGTAAATTTTTGTTATTTTACCAAATTTTCGTGCAAATTTAACCTTCTTTGACTAATGGTTCTTCAGGAGAATTTTTAAATTTTGTTCCCTATTTATTCATTATGTAAAACATTGATCCTCTATTGTCGCCATATCTTAACCCCAGGGGTCCTGAGTTTAACAAACTTGAATCTGCACTATGTCAGGAAGCTTTCATGTAAATTTCCACTTTCCTGGCCCAGTAGTTTTTGAGAAGATCTTCCCTATATATTTGAATGTAAAACTTTGTTCCCCTATTGTGGCCCAATTCTACCCCTGGGGCCATGATTTTAACAAACTTGAATCTGCACTATGTCAGTAAATATCAGCTTTTCTGGCTTAGTGGTTCTTGAGAAGATTTTCCCTATATACATATGTTTTTGTATGTAAAACTTTGATTCCCTATTGTGGCCCCATCCTACCCCAGGGGCCATGATTTGAACAAACTTGAATCTGCACTATGTCAGGAAGCTTTCTTGTAAATCTCAGCTTTTCTGGCTCAGTGGTTCTTGAGACGATGTCCCCTATATATTTCTATGTTAAACTGTGATCCCCTATTGTGGCCCCATCCAACTCCCGGGGGCCATGGTTTGAACAAACTTGAATCTGCAATATGTCAGGCAGCTTTCATGTATTTCAGCTCTTCTGACCCAGTGGTTCTTAAGAAGGAGATTTTTAAATGACCCCACCCTATTTTTGCATTTTTAGGTCACCTGAGTAAACTCAGGTGACCTATTGCAATTGGTTTTCGTCCGTCGTCAGTCGTGCGTTAACAATTGAACATTTTTAACTTCTTAATAACTACCAGTCCAATTCTCTTCAGATTTGGTATGAAGCATCATTGGGACAAGGGGGACATCAGTTGTAAATTTCAGGACTCCAACACCTCTGGGGTCCTAAGGGTGGGGCGAAAACTGCCCAAAATTGACCAACTTTCAAAATTATTCTTCTCAAGAACCACACACATGTAAGAAAAACTAAATGCATAGTGATGTAGAACAGGAAGGCCTCTACCAAAATTATAAATTTCATGATCTCCGGGGTGGGGGTTCTGACCCCAGGGCGGGGCCAAACTTGTTATATAGTGTTTATGTGTAAAACACTTAAATAACATCTTCTTTAATGCTATTAATACTAAATTGAAAGTAAATAGATATTTAGAAAGAACAGATAGTCCTTAACCAAAATTGTAAATTTGATTATTCCGGGGGTAGGGGTTTTGATATCGGGGTGGGGCCAAAATGGTGAGTTATTAAGTGTGTGAATAATAGACATTTTTAACTTCTTCTTGATAACTATCATTCCAATTCTTTTCAAATTTGGTATGAAACATATTTGGAACAAAGGGAACATAAATTGTAAATTTGAGGATTCCTGCACTCCTGGGGCCTTAGGGGCAGGGCAAAAACTGCCCCAAAATGACTAATTTTCAAAAATCTTCTTCTCAAGAACCACACACAGGTAAGAAAAACTAAATGCATAGTAATGTAGAGCAGGAAAGCCTCTACCAAAATTGTAAATTTCATGATCCCCGGTGTAGGGGTTCTGAACCCAGGCAGGGCCAAATTTGTTATATAGTGTTTATGTGTAAAACACTTAAATAACATTTTCTTTAGTGCTTTTGATACTAAATTGAAACTAAATGGATAGAGCATGTAGTCTTTTACCAAACTTGAAAATTTGATTTCCCCCAGAGTAAGGGTTTTGACCCCAGGGTGGGGCCAAACTTAGTATATAGTATTTATGTGTAAGTTTGCGGATGCTGTATAGAATATAAACGCATACTTAGGGGTAGCAGAAAAGGATGTACATAAAATGGTGAATTTCACAACCCAGGGTTATGACTTTAGGATTAGTCCAAATTAGTCATATCTTTTGGTGTTTTAATGTTAATACACTTATTATTTAAAGCCTTTCATCAGTGTATGCACTTTTGAGGGCAGTGAAGTTTTAAGAACACATCTTGTTTTATACTGTTGCTGAACATTAGAATTTAGCTTAGATATTCAGAACAGGAATATTTTTCTGGATGTCATAGCCCATGGAAGTAGTGATGCTTTTTCACTAGTATTCAGGTGACCGATAAGGCCTGTGGGCCTCTTGATATGATTATCTCCCCTTTGAAGGGGGCATGACCCTTCATTTGAACTAACTTGAAAGCCCTTCACCTAAGGATGTTTTGGCCAAGTTTGGCTATAATTGGAACGGTGGTTCTGGAGAAGATGTCGAAAATGTAAAAAACTGTTGAAATCCCATGTAACATCAACTTGTTTGTCAGTAGATTACCTCGATTTAAAAAAACTGATCATACGCAGAACAAGCTCTTGTGTACATACTTTATAAACACCATATATAGGTGATAATGGAATATTGCTACATAAGTACAGGAAATTGATGATGGAGAAGCTGAAATCCTACCGTTTGTCATAATGTTGAGTTTTAGTTTGCCGTTAGCATATTATAATCAATAAAATATCTAAGTAAGAAGTAGATATGGAAGACTCTGTGGTGTCTTTAATTTCGAGTTCACTGTGATATATCGAATTGATATAGAGATGGAAATGATTAGTCCACACTTCACTTCACTGATTATATAATAACAAAACAATGTTTGCATTTCAGCGCATTGTAGGATGACGCTAGACTTTATTTGACTGTCAAAGTAAATAAAAGCAGTACAATGCAGTGTGAAAATAACTACTTTTTCCTCGCCGCCCATGGAAACTACGGTTTGTTTTGCGTGATGAATAACTATGGAAACTGTAATTCCGCAGCAATGTGAAGTAAACAAGTAGAATGGCGGACTCATTTTCACCAATCCTATTGGTAATATGTGAAATTGCCAGTAATTAAAATATATGCAAAAATTTGACTTGCTCGGTTAGAACGTGCGCTAGAAACTGATCACTTGAAACATAGTAAACCATTCAAACACGTCATAACCCCAAAACACATTTTTAATGACAATTACCCAGATCACAGCAATGAAAGGCAAAGATAACGAACAGTGATCAATCTCACAACTCCTATAAGCAATATAAAATAGAGAGTTGGGCAAACACGGACCCCTGGATATATCAGAGGTGGGATCATTACCCTAAACAATACTTTAGATTTCGAGTCATGTATTTAGTTTACACGTAACTATTTCTCGCTATACTGTCGTAAGCAATTAAAAGCTCACACTTCACTGATTAGTAGTATATGAAGAAAATGTTTTATAAACCTAATTTCTTAGATATTTGAAGCCTTTTTAACAATTGAATCTTTGATATACATGTACTTCTAACGACTATGCCTTTGTATACATCTTTCATGAGCTCCGTCTGACCCGAGTGACTGAATACCCAGATTTAAACGAGGAACAATATACCTTAGAGGGGCTTATTCACGATTTTCATCCAAATTTTGTTTTTCATATTTAATTACCAAAGTCTAGCTATCAACACTTCGTGTCCTTCTCTTAGCTGGTCGTTTTCACTCTGTTCAACTATCATTTAAAAATATTCATCTTCCATTAAAATAATTTTACATTTCAATGATCTTACTCACCTCTGCTAATATTAATAAAATCATTATGTACTGCACATATACTCTGCAGCATCTCCCTGTCAACTGGGTACTTTCTACAAACCGGTTCCCGTGGGGGTCGGGTTAGAGTAGGTTTTCAGTACCCCTTGCTTGTCGTAAGAGGCGACTAAATGGGGCAGTCCTTCGGATGAGACCGCTAAACCCGAGGTCCCGTGTCACAGCAGGTATGACACGATGAAGATCCATCCCTACTCAAAGCCGTAAGCGACGAGCATAGGCCTAAATTTTGCAGCTCTTCACCGGCAATAGTGACGTCTCCATATGGGTGATAAAATCTCAAGAGAGACGTTAAACAATATGAAATCAATCAATCAATCTACAAACCAGTTTTGCAGTTAATCTTTTAGCAGAATCTTGGAATTATTTCACAAAAGGGTCTTCTAAGCCACATATGTTATGCATCCATTTAATCGTAGATTAGATTGTAGAATAAGACGCACCGATCCAATAAGTGGGTTATATATAACGCAACATGCTTTGTTTTTGCCGGAAGCTCACTATGTCCATGGTCGAAGATGAATATCATCCAACGCTGAAAGCTGTTGGAATAGGTTTTATTACTATTTTCACTCTTGGAATGCAGACGCTATTTTGACATGTGTACACTGAGACTTCCAAAGCTGATATTCAACGGAACACCACTGTCCTGTGTACATGCGACTAGAAATTTAATCCTTAAATTAAAAACACGTGTAAAATCAGTTTGGTTGCTCATGACACCTGTGCTTTTAAATATCATATTTCAAAGCGAACATTAATAATTTTCAAAATACAATTTTAAATGCTAATACAGTTGTGTTGTAATGCATAGCACATCTGTCAATAGTGTATAAACTCCATAAGTTCATCGTCTATCAACCAATCATTCATATCTGGTAAACGACTCAAACGATCAGCTTTTTTATTTCCAAATAGGACTGATCTAAGTGTTTTGCAAACGAGGTTTTCTACTACATTTTTGTTTGAAATTATTTTAATGTTTCATAGCTTATATGTACAATATTGCTGCATGTATTCTTAACCCTGCAAACGGCTTCTAACTCTCGCCATGTTGAACCCTGTTGACTTTCGTGTTTTGTCCAATTACCAAACACACTTCCGATGCAAAATTTCTCGTCATCCTCTGTCAAACATTCAATAAAACTCTCATAGCCTACATCAGAGGTATCACAGAATAAATGCAAAGTGCATACATGTACATCTGATGCCAAAACAATTGTCAATAAAATAAACAGCTTTGTTTAAAAACTTACTGTTTTCCAGCCAAAATTCGATTTCTTACAAAGTATTCACAGAAACCTTTACTTTTGAATTTCAACCAGCTTTGTTCATCATACAATCATATATGTACCTTGTATTTGATCTAACAGTATTTTCAAAAACTGCTAATTATGAATATGTATAAATTCATTCTGGATATTAGGGAAATTATTGTATAGCAAACATACAATAGAGGAAATACCAGCATAGGAGTTATTGCCCTTGACAACATTTTTAAAATCACAATGTATATGTAATGGATTATCTATGGAAAATATAATCTCTTTCTCTATCAACAGTTTACTAAATTTTTTAGTTTATCCGGTTGAAAAAAATTCTTCTAAAAGACATATTTCTATCATGCCCAAAGTTTGATTTGATAAAGATGTTTACAAAAATGTATGACATCACATGAGGATCAATATACCTTAACATGAAAGTAAATACATGTAATAGTTTTTGTTTTCGGACCTTTAGCATGAAAAATGTTAAAAGAAGTTTTAAATCCCGTCTTCTGTGATATAGATTTCCCCCTTTTCATATCCCCTAATAATATATAACCCTATCCATGAAAGGTGAAGATGAACAGTGATCAATCTCATAAGACAAAACACGGACTCCTGGATATACCAGAGGTAGGATCAGGTACCAAGGAGAAGTAAGCATCCACTGTCGACAGGTCACATCCGCCTTGACCCCTATGTCTTGACCAGGTAAACGGAGTAATCCGTAGTCAGAATCAGTGTGCCTTGAACGGCCTAACAGTCGGTATGAAACACGTCAGACAGCAATTGATCCAATGATAGGTTATATTGGCAAACGAGATCATTATAACGACCATGGAATTTACGAAATGCTGAGTTTAAACGAGACTAATGAATCCCCTGTAACCTCAACTTGTTTGTCAGTAGCCTGCCTTGATTTAAAAACTGATCATATGCAGAACAAGCTCTTGCGTATCGAATCATCATATGCAGGTGATAATGGGATATTCCTACAAATAAATATTGGAAGTTGACAATAGAGAAGCTGAAATCACCCCGTTTGTCATAATGTTGAGTTGTCCTACACTGTATATTGTCTTTTGAGTGGGAAACCATTCACATTCGTTATCTGCAATCAATCATCCAAGTTTTTGGAAATGTTGTTGAATGTAAATGCTTAGTACCCATTTTGGATTATCTAAAATACCGTCATCCAGAAAGGTGATGAATTTGATACCATTTACTCTTAAAAACTTTATAGGTTCTCTAGAGTTTTTGTAGATGTGTAACCAGCGGTAGATATACCGAAAGGTAAAGTGTTAAAAACGCAATAATGAAGTTTACCTTCAATTTCCCATGCAAAACCAAGAAAATGTCTGTGATCTTGAAAATTTCAATATGATGGTAAGTAGATTTAAACCGAATAGTGAAAATTAAATCCCTCTTTCTCAGCATTTCTTTTGCAATAGAAGCGTCCTCATACCTAAAAATAAATGTGTGCAATGTGGAATTATGTGTCTACAGACGAGGACTAGGTAGGCGTGGCTTACCATTTCTGTTTCGGGCTATCGTTAAAGGATTGATTATTTTTTGTCTTATGTTTTACTTGTGTAACGCATCTCTTATTAGTCCCCCTACGGACGAAGTGGGAGGGGGCTTTATGTTTGCACTCCGTCCGTCTGTCTGTCCGTAAGTCCTGCAAATCAGTTTTCCGCACTTTTCTCTCTCTGTTTTTGCGGATATTTATTTGACATTTGGTACATTGCTTTGCCATAACAAGTTACAGATCAAGTTCGAATTTGGTTTTCGTCTGTTGATATTTCACTAAGTTATGACCCTTGGACTTAGAAAAATAGACTGAATTATCAGTTTTACACACTTTTCCCCTTCTGTTTTTGCAGATATTCATTTGATATTTGGTATATTGCTTTGCCATAGCATGTTTGTTACGGATCAAGTTTCGTATCCGACCGCTGATTTTCTACTAAGTTATTGCCCTTGGACTTAGAAAACTTATATTTATGGAGAGAGGGGGTTTGGCATGGCGGCAGCGACACTCTGGAACGGTCTGCCATGTGGACTTAGAAATGTACAGAAACTCGACCGTTTTAAAAGAAATTTAAAGACCTACCTATCTCGTCTTGCTTTTAATGTGTAATCTGTAATTCTGTTTTTATGTGTATTTATTACTTTTTCCCTAGAACATTTATGCCAATAGTATTTTAGCATTTAACGTAACATTTTAGAGTACTTTAAAAAAAAACCTTTAACTATCGATCTTAATAATAATGTTTTATTTTGATGATTTTATAGATGTAAGATTTTATGTCATACTATCATTCAATTTCATTTAATTCTGTGTGTGTTTTATTTTTTATTGTTGCATTCCTCACCACTACCCTTGTAAAGCGCCTTAGAGTAAATTGTTTTATATACATGTAAGGCGCTAATAAATTTTATCTATTATTATATTTAAAAAATTACGTGAATTATCAGATTCCGTCCATTTTTTCCCATTCATTCACTTGTGACCTTAAATGACCAAGTGGACTAGGAACAACCAAAAAAAAAAAAATTTACACCATTTGAATTTCTTTCATATGCATTCAAATATTCTAGGACTTACAGTATGGTAATATTCTGACTTATCTTATTATTAATCTTTCCTTGTGCAGTCATGACTCCAATGCCCCTTGGCATAACATCTGGCCGATCTGGTTGCCGCCGTTTTCTCATGTCTCCATGCGAGAAACTGTTTCTGGCACTGGCTTCGTGAAGTACGGAGGGAATCTGCTATTTCTTCTCTTGAAATGCCGGTTTTCTTTGGCCCTCCTCTCTGGTCTCATTTGCGCTCGATATATCTTTTCGTCATTTTACATTTGGAGCAATTTTGTTCTACATGTTTATATATTGTATATATGTTGCATTTGCCTTTTGTCATTTATTCAAATAATAAATGACCAATTTTACCTTTATTATGAGTTGCGTATTTGTATGAGGGCAGGCTGGCATAAATATCTTTTCGTCATTTGAATTATCCGCGATTGGGGTTGTTTCATATTCCTTAACCACTTTCCATTCTAACTGAATGGGATGATCCGCCAGTTTTATAACTTTCTGCCTGTTTTTAAATAAATCTATACCTTCTGGGATGATTTCGTCTTGGCCGACTCGATGTTTTTTTCGGTGACTGAGTTCAAGTGCTCGTTTCCTTCATTTAGCTTCGATAGAACAGACGCCTTGTGCTTGTACTGATTTTTCTTGCTCTTTCTGCGGAAAACGTAGTGTTCGTTGAGATTCTCCTCAATTCTGTTAATTTGGGAACTCGAAATT
Organism: Ostrea edulis; assembly: GCF_947568905.1. Taxonomy (NCBI): domain Eukaryota; kingdom Metazoa; phylum Mollusca; class Bivalvia; order Ostreida; family Ostreidae; genus Ostrea; species Ostrea edulis. The sequence continues at coordinate 63,640,892 of NC_079169.1, read as the reverse complement.
TGTTGAATATTTTATTGGAAATTTTTAAGTCTATCATAGTTTGTAAATTATTCAACAGACCCGACTGTTGTCAGCTGGAAACAGCCATTTCTACTTCCTCCGAGATAGTTTGATTTTTAATTCCATCAGCTTAGCGTCCACCGTGCGAATTTGACTTGCTCAGTTAGAACGTGCGCTCGAAACTGAACACTTATAACATAGTAAACCATTCAAACACCTCATACCCCCCCCCCCCAATTCTCAATGGCTATTGGCACAATACACAAAAATCATTACCCAAACAATATTTTAGGTTTCGACTCGCTCATAGTTAGGACATTTATTAAACAAGAGGCCCACAGGCCTTATCGGTCACCTGAATACTAGTGAAAAAGTGTCACTTAAAACTTCACTGCCCTCAAAAGTGCATACACTGATGAAAAGCTTTAAATAATAGGTGTATTAACATTAAAACACCACGTTTGCATTTAGATTAAAGTATCAGCAAAGTTACACATAAATACTATATACTAAGTTTGGCCCCACCCTGGGGTCAGAACCCTTACTCTGGGGATCATCAAATTTACAATTGTGGTAAAAGACTACCTGCTCTATCCATTTAGTTTCAGTTTAGTATCAATACCACTAAAGAAAATGTTATTTAAGCGTTTTACACATAAACACTACATAACAAGTTTGGCCCCGCCCTGGGGTCAGAACCTCTACCCCGGGGATCATGAATCTTACAATTTTGGTAGTCTGAGTCCTTCCTGCTCTCCATCACCATGCATTTAGTTTTTCTTACACGTGTGTGGTTCTTGAGAAGAAGATTTTTGAAAATTGGTCTATATTGGGTAGTTTTTGCCCCGCCCCTAAGGCCCCAGGAGTGCTGGAATCTTAAAATTCACAATTTATGTCCCCCTTGTTCCAAAGATGCTTCATACCAAACATGAAAAGAATTGGAATGATGAAGTTAAAAATGTCTATTGTTAACACATTTAATAACTGACCATTTTGGCCCCACCCTGATACCAAAACCCCTACCCCTGGCATCATCAAATTTACAAGTTTGGTAAAGGACTACCTGCTCTTTCTAAATATCTATTTAGTTTCAATATAGTATCAACAGCACTAAAGAAGATGTTATTTAAGTGTTTTACACTTAAACACTATATACCAAGTTTGGCCCCGCCCTGGGGTCAGAACCCCTACCCCGGGGATTATGAAATTTACAATTTTGGTAGAGGCCTTCCTGTTCTCCATCACCATGCATTTAGTTTTTCTTACACATGTGCGGTTCGTGAGAAGAATTTTGAAAATTTGTCTATATTGGGCAGTATTTGCCCCACCCCTAAGGCCCCAGAGGTGCTGGAGACCTGAAATTTACAATTTAGGTCCCCCTTGTCCCAACGATGCTTCATACAAATTTTGAAAAGAATTGGACTGGTAGTAAAATGTTCAATTGTTAACGCACGACGGACGACAACCGATTGCAATAAACTAAATGCATAGTGATGTAGAAAAGAAATGCTTCAATAGCTACCATACCTATGAATTTCATGATCCCTGGATTAGAGGTTCTGCTCCAGGGCAGGGCCAAACTTATGTGTTTAAAAACAGCTTTAATACTATTGATACTAAATTGAAACTAATGGATATTTAGAAGGGAGAAAAGGTTTGGTTTCAAGGTGGACCCAAAATTATTATAGTGGTTATTGCCTTGTCTGAAGTCAGATAAAAGACAACAGAATCCGTCACATCTACTTCGTACTTAGATATTTTATTAAATGAATATTAACGGCAAATTAACGACTCAACTTAATGACAAACGGGATGATGTCTGCTTCTCCATCGCCAACTTCCCATATTTATTGAGGAATATTCCATTATAACCTGCATATGGTGTTCATATCTCTCAACTGATTCGATACACAAGAGCTTGTTCTGCGTTTGATCAGTTTTCAAATCGGGACAGCCTACTGACTACAGCCTGCTGTCTGACGTGTTTCATACCAATTGTTAGGCCGTTCTTCGCAAACTAAATCTGACTACGGATTTAACGACAGAGGATGCTTACTCCTTGGCACCTGATTCCACCTCTGTTCGGATGAGACTGCATAAACCGAGGTCCCGTGTCACAGCAGGTGTGGCACGATAAAGATCCCTCCCTGCTCAAAGGCCGTAAGCATCGAGCATAGACCTACATTTTGCAGCCTTTCACCGGCAATGGTGACGTCTCCATATAAGTGAAATATTCTCGAGAGGGACGTTAATACTATATACAATACTCATTATGCTGAACCAGTGTACAAAGTTTGGTGTCAATCAAGCAAATGATTCTTAAATTACAAGAGACAATATCTTCCTATGGCCGGTTTAACCCTTAACCTTCGACCTGGTGACTTCAAAATCAATAGACGTCTCCATGGGTGAAAGATTCTCGAGAGGGACGTTAAACAATATCCAATCAATCAAAATCAATAAGGGTCATCTACTCTATAAGATATACCAGTGTACCAAGTTTGATTTCTGTCAAGCAAAGGGTTCTCAAGATATTGAGCGGACAGTGTATTCCTATGTTCGCTTTGACCATGTGACCTCAAAATCAAGAAGGGTCATTTTCTCCTGAAGATTTAACATCGTACCAAGTTCTATGTGTGTCAAACAAATGGTTCTCCAGACATTGAGTGGTCAGTATATTCCTATGTCCAGTTTGACCCTTGGCCTTTGATTATGTGACCTCAAAATCAATAGGGGTCATCTACTCCTTGAGATATACAATGTACCAGTGTACCAAGTTTGATGTCTGTCAAGCAAAGGGTTCTCAAGATATTGAGCAGACAGTCTTCCTGTCTTGAGTAGATTGAACCTTGACCGTTTGACCTGAAAATCAATAGGGATTCTCTTCTACTCGTAACCAACCCACATATGAAATATCATTACGATGAAGTGAATGGTTCTTAAGATATTGAGCCTACATCTGGTCTACGGACCGACAGGTGCGAAGCAATATGCCCTCTTCTCAATCTGATTAAAACCAGATCCTAAGATCCGCTCACTTAGATCTCTACAATAGTGAGCGGATCTTATGATCTGGTTTTCATAAGATTACCCCTCTTCTTTGAAAAAGGGGGGAGCATAAAAATGTTCAATTGTTAACGCACGACAGACGACAGCGAATTGCAATAGGTCACCTGAGTTTACTCAACTGACCTAAAAATGCATTGTTTACATATGTATACATGTATCTGTACATGGAAAACTGTACATAATGTATATAGGTAATTTGCTTTTGTTTCTGTATGATTGCTGCGTGCATTAATCATCTGATTATGAAATAAGTACAATTCAAGGGAAAAAATCGAAACATTCCAAATAAGTAGATCATCTTGCGCTCACAGTTCACTTTGCGCTCTGTTCGCGTTCTGTGTTCGTTCACCGTTCAAGAGGGAAAGAAGAACGTTTCATTTATCTTTTGAAAGGGCAGTTGGATTATAAGTACGATTACCAAATGTGGAATTAATGCCAAATTCATTTGAGATACAGTGTGATAATGAGCCTTATAAAACAATGGGAATGTTATTACAAGGTTTGTCAGCTTGAACCCAAACATATTCCTCATTATAACCTATGTCATTCTTTTCTATCTCGTCTATTAAATGACGTCATATTGTTCGATAATCTTTTGATGCTAAAACATATCGATGCCATACCTTTTGTAAAATGCTATCCTTCATTTCTAACATCCAAGGATTGTTCCCGTTATCATTAAAACCGTGGATAAGAAATGCTGTTTTCTTTATTGGATTATAATTCTTTGGAATCCATTTAGCATCCAAAAGGACGTTGTTCAGCAGTTCCGGAACCTTGTCGTTTACTCGTGTGTACAGTTTGAACTTCACGTCCATTCCCAAAGGTCCGGGGGAATTTGGTAGAATATCAAAATGGGCAAACGGTTCTTCTTTGTTGTAACATCCTACTTCATCGTTTTTATAACACACGTCCGGGAATATTAGACCTGTTTGAAAATATGACACAGCATATTACACCCCTGACAAGCCCAGGCGGGGAAATGATTACTGTCGATTAAGTAATAATGGAACTGCGATCACTGCTATGACTTCCGGTGATGTAGTAGTGATTACTGTGTGTCGGGACGAGGCAAGGCGGTAAGTACATTGTCAAACTTTTTCGTAATGCTTTAAAATCACTTCACTTTTAAATTCAATGAACTGACCATCCGACAATATGTTTCATTGTATAGATACAGAACTTGAATGGAACACGGGTTGACCGTTTCTGTAAACATTCACGAAAATTACACAGAGTTTATAAACGTTCGTTCTTTGGCACACATAAATTCAGTAATTTGAGTTCGAAGAAAGGATATTTTTAGGTTCAGAGATGCATGGATAACTTTTATATTCTTTAAAGTTATCACGAGACACATTTCTGTGAACATTTAACAATCAACAATATATAGATATTTCAAATATTAAAGAAAATTGCTAAGAATCAACATCCTTCCAATACGTACATTTTCAAGTTGTTTACAAAGGCCCTAGCTTTGAAATTGTGAGTGGAATTAAATGACAAACCATGCACTCGCTTTATGCAAAGTGAAGATAACGAACAGTGATCAATCTCATAACTCATATAAGCAATACAAAATAGATAGTTGGGCAAACACGGACCCCTGGACACACCAGAGGTGGGATCAGGTGCCTAGGAGGAGTAAGCATCCCCTGTTGACCGGTCACACCCGCCGTGAGCCCTATATCCTGATCAGGTAAACGGAGTTATCCGCAGTCAAAATCAGTGTGCCAAGAACGGCTTAACAATCGGTATGAAACACGTCAGACAGCATTTCACCCAATGTGAGGTTGTACTGACGAAGTAGATCGTTATAACGACCATAGAATTTGCAAAATGCTGACTTCAATCGAGACTGTTTAAATCCATGTACCATCAACTTGTTTGTCAGTAGCTTACCTCGATTAAAAAACTGACTATACGCAGAACAAGCTCTTGCATATCGAATCAGTTGAAATATGTAAACACCATATGCAGGTGATAATGGAATATTGCTACATAAATATGGGAAGTTGACGATGGAGAAGCTGAAATCATCCCGTTTGTCATACAGTTGAGTTGTCAGTTTGCCGTTAATGTCTACTATCAATAAAATATCTAAGTATGAAGCAGAAGTGGACGACTCTGTGGTGTCCTTTATTTCGAGCTCACAGGGATATATCAAATCGACATGTGAATGAAAGCTATCATTGTTAATAGACCAAACGTCATCTATATATCTGAAAGTCGAATTGAAGGCCACAGCGAGAAATTTTTTCTTCTCACGTAGAAGTTTTTGAATAAATTCTGCTTAATATAAATATAAAAACAGATCAGCTAACAAAGGAGCACAATTCGTGCCCATGGGAATTCCAACAGACTATTGGAAGACCTGATCACCAAAGACCACGAAGATATTGTCAATGAGGAACTCTAGCATATTTTTTATTTCAACTTCAGAGTACTTGTGCGTGGAATCAGAGTGGTATTTAACAAAGTATGTTTTTTGAATGACTGATCACTAGATATGAATATTTCCGTTTTTGTTGAAGAAGCAACTGTCTATGATGTCAAAAAGTCTAGTCTTTAATTTATCGTGAGGAATGGTCGTGTATAGTGTTGAAAAGTCATAGGTTTTAAAGCTGTATGGTCCGAATTACAATATTTTTTTCCATCTCGTAAAAACGCTATTAAATCATCGCACGTATGTAGTTATGAGACTGTACGACATATCATGAATTATTTCACCTGTTTTAACCCAAATAATTTGATTTTAAATCGATGTTTACAAATAACCGTGTCACTCTGCCATTTCAAGTGACAGTCACGTGACCAGTTCAAACTTTCAGATCATCGGTGGTCTTATATGTGTAAAGCTGTGTATTTTGTTATAACAGTACCGTACCATAAGTTTAATAGAAATAAAAATTTCAAATACCTCTTAGTAATTCGTTGTTTTACGCTCTTTCAGCCTTAAAACTAAACATTTGCGTATGAGTTAATACATCATGTTGGGATTCCCCTGACGCGCGTGGGTCTATTTATAGACGTCTATTATGGGATGATTTATATATGTAGCCACTATATTTACTTTCTAAATAATTTTCGCACTGTTTTCTTTTACATGCAGATGTTTTCAAGCATGTAATTAAGGGGAAGTTAATAACTTTATAAAGTAATTAATCTGCTTTAAAGTAATTATGTACAAAAATAATACATGAACATCGGGTCATACAGCTTTAATGTTATTGATTTGGGGAAAATTCTGCGATTTCAAGTTTACTAAAAGTTCTTTAGAATTTCTTAGAATCCACATTTGATTAACACCACTTCTGGCATATGTAGTCGCACAGTAAGTTTGAAGTTTCTCCTTCACAGCTGTTAACATTTTCGTGAGAAGCAAAGATAGGGGCTTGGTAGAGCACTTACTGGATCCAGCTATGTATCTTTGTTTGAAAGGGTTTTTATGTAGTTTAGGAATCCAGTATAGATACGGTAACTCATATTCATTCGACCCATTGACTGGAATATTAAATGTTTCTAAAACTGAAGCATGGTTTTGAAGAATTTCATCTTTTGAAAGGGCAGTTGGAGTATAAGTATGATTACCAAAAGTGGAATTAATGCCAAGTTCGTTTAAAATACAGTTGTAATAATGAGCCTTACAAACAAAGACAATGTTGTTACTAGCTTTGTCAGCTGGAACCAAAACATATTCCTCATGTAACCTATCTAATTCTTTTATCACTTCTGATTTACTAAATTTCCTCAAAACTGACTAAGTTCAGCAATGTGTATTGTCCCCATAAATAGAAGAAAATCAAAATCCTTGCCACGTGCACATTTCCAGTACCCATACAAACACTCTGTGTGACAAGGTCCTCACTTCAAAATTGTAAGGGGGTTAGACGTACAAATTATGTACAGTACCCGCAACGTTATTCTTAACATGATAAACGATAGAACACGATAGGATAGGATACACGCACGATAGGATAGGATACACGCACGATACGATAGGATACACGGTAAACCTGATAAACGCAAAACCTGATAAACGATCTTCACGATAGACCTGATAAACGCAAAACACGATAAACGATCTTCACGATAAACGGAAAACCTGATAGAAATGTTGTAAATTTAGAAACAATTTAGACAGAACGAAAGTTTGATACGTACAAAATAATTACATTATGTTGATAATAATATTGAAGGATTTCAATATTCAATATATACCTAAAACGTATAATTTATTTATCCACGGTTGTACGTTTATTTTTTAATTTTTTTTAATTCTATTTATGTTTTTTTTAACGTCATTACAGCTAAAATCCGAAAACTAAACTATATACGGTATTGAATTCATTATTTGATATCTATATGAATTTTCTCAGCCAATGATTCTTAAACGTATATTGTCACCTAATGTTTAATATATGAAATTTGGGCCTATGCTCGGCAATTACGGCCATTGAGCAGTGAGGTTTTTTTAACGTGCCACACCTACTGTGACACGGGACGTCTGTTTTTAAGATCATCTCCGAGGACCTGTGACATTCACACTTGATGCCGAGCGTTTAGCAATTAAACAGGGAATTAACAAAATGTAATATAATGTAGTGATAACATGCTTCAATAGCTCTCTTATTCTAATGTCTATTATCTTGGATATCAAATAAAACCAAGTAATATTTTGTGTGTAGCGAGGAGGGGGGTTATTTTGCATCAAGCTCTGAGTTCACCGCTCATTCAACAACTACAATTATTTTCATAATGACCGCTTTAAAAACAATCCACTGCACTACACCATATGCTCACATGTCAGATATTTCTACACTTTGAGTGATAATTGATAGTCATAAGTAATTGGAACATATTTATATGAATTGATATTTAATTGTTAACAAAAAATAAATAAACTATTAAAAAACATATACGAAACCCGGCTTGATTTAAATTCGCAATTTAGAAACGCTTTAAAATGTTTGTGTTTAGCATGTAAAAAATTCAAATAATCATCAAAATCAGCATAAATTTCCAGTATCTACACGTACGACTATTGATTGGTACATGTGCACATGTACAAATAAAAAAAGCCAACGATGACAGCTGAATCGTGCCCAAATGAGCAGAATTTTGGGAGATGTAATACCCTTGCACTCTTTTAAAATTTAATCTTCTAAATGTGTGAAATACAATGTCCCTGAGAATGTTTACTGTCAAAACACGGGTGATACACAAAATCAGATAGATAAGAACGCGCACAAGTTCAGTAGTTGGTATATGAGTTGAATACAGGTGAAAAAAATCGGAAGAAAAAGAACCATTATTAAAATATATGTAATAAACAATGTAATTTACTGATTTTTCCTTTCAGATCGGAACTTCCTATTTCTCTGTCAGTGTTAATTACAAATAATTGTTTTTAGACAAGGAAATGTTTATGAACTCCAGATGAAGGAATTTTCAGTTTTACTGTCCTCGGTTTGCTCAGCAAACCACTGCCTACTTTCCAGACTACTTAGAATGAAATTGTGATAAATTTTCACCCTCTCTGGACAGACATATAGCTCTTTTTCTGCCTTAAAATCGACAGCTTTATGTTCTCCTTCAAACATACTGTCTTTCCTCGATTCCTAAAAATAGCTTCTTTAACAAAACGAATAAAGCTTTCGGAAAGTATCGTACTTTTTCATTAGATTTAATATACGATCCCGATAGTTTCCGAAGCTACACGATAAACGGAAAACCTGATACACGCAAAACACGATATACCTGATAAACGCAAAACACGATAGAAAACGGAAAACCTGATACACGATAGGGTAGGATACACGCACGATAGGAATGTCAAGAATAACGTTGCGGGTACTGTATCATCCATATCACATCAATTTTAAATTAGAGGGGCAAAACTCTTGTTGGAAAGGTCGAAATCGATCAAAATAAAAACATAATCTAGTGTTACCCACATGGAAATATCAAGTGTCAGCTTGATGTGCTACAGGGAAATGGACATAGAAACAGGAAACCCCGAACTGGGAATATTTCAAACCAAAAGGATACCCAATTCTATTTCAGGGTAGACAACTATTTATGTGGCATTTTACATGAAAAAGGTAAATAAAACAAACAGTGATCAATCTCATAATTTCTCTAAGGAATACAAAATAGAGAGATGGGCCAACACGGATCCCTGGATACATCAGAGGTGGGATCAGATGCATAGGAGACGTAAGCTTCCACTTTCGACCGTTCACACTCGCCGTGAGCCCTACATCTTAATCAGGCAAACGGAGCAATCCGTAGTCAGAATCAGTGTGCCAATAACAGCCTAACAATGGGTATGAAACATGTCAGACAGCATTTGACCAAATGACAGGTTGCATTGGCAAATTAGATCGTTTTAACGACCATAGAATTGCGATATGCTGACTTTAAACGAGACTGTTGAAGCCTCTGTAACATTTACTTGTTTGTCAGTAGCCTGTCTCGATTTAAAAAACTGATTATACGCAAAACATGCCCTTGCGTATTGATTCAGTTAAGAGATATAAACACCATATACAGGTGATAATGGAGTATTGCTAAATAAATATCGGAAGTTGATAATGGAGAAGCTAAAATCATCCGTTTCTCATAAAGTTGAGTTGTTAGTCTGTCGGTGGTATAATGTATCTATTCAATAAATATATACGCACGAAGTAACATGCCTTGATTATCATTATTAGTCTTTCATATCTTCCGGGAATAGGGCGTCAGCTTGCATAATATATGATACAAAACTGATGTGTCCAATATTTGTTATTCTCTTGACCCTATATATATGTCAATTCAGTTGGTGTGGGGGTTTGCCTGCCTCATGCAAAAACAAAGCAACGTCTCCTAAGCAAGTTTCAAATGTGGAACATAAAACCACTATTTATTTCAATCAATCATGTATCTAATGTTAACACGTACATATGTAGGTTTTCAGTTCTTTACTATTGATAGAAAAAGTATTTGGTAACTTAAAGTCGACCCGACCTGTATTACAAAGCTGGAAGCTTTCGCGGTTTCTGTCACTTTGCGGCCTCAAAACTAAAATTTAGCATTCGTGATATTTATATAGTTCGATCAATCTTATTTGATAAACAGAGATTTTTCCGTAAGCTGCCCTTCGTTTTAAATTGTAAAATATAAATCGTGATTAGGATATACCAAACTACGGATATAACGAAATAAATCAACGGAACCACAGGGTGATTATAAATACTTGACTTACGTAAGGCGCTGTATGTCCACCAGAATTTACCGTACCACATTTCAAAGCTCGGGATTCGTCTCGGAAGATAATCTTGTAATTTGAGATTCTATTGTTGTTCATCTCTAATATAGCAAAACTTTAGTTTTACCTTCAAGGTCTATTCATTTCCATATTCAAAATCAAGGAATTTACTTTTGCAGTGTAGATTTATGTAAATGGATTTAAGATACTATCTTACATGGTTATCTTTTAAGGAAACACACGCCATGTTTTAATGCACACTTGCGGCTATTCATAAGGTTTACTTTTGATATGCAAATTAACAATGCCTGACGTGCACGTGTTTGAGACAGGGACAATATTTCGTGAAACAAAAGCAACACGAAACTTGCAGAATCTTCCGAAAAAATATCGCTGTTCTATATTAAAAAAAAAATCATATTTTTTTTTTCAATATAAAAACAATAGATTTCTGGTCTAATTTTACTTAATTTAGATAAATTCAATTTAAATCAAATTTAGTTTAGAAATATACTTTATTATCACATGTTTACTCCTAATCCCGACTGAGTTTCGGCTTGGCTGAATATTTGGACTGACGCCTTAACCGAATCTCGGAGTAGTCCTTCATAATTCATGTCTGGAAATTTACTTTCAGCTTCGACCAGTTCTAGCAATTAAAGTGCACTTAGGTGACACTGCTGTTCGCTTCAAATAAGTAATTTGACAGTTAAACTAACTCTTTATCACTATCAATGCTGTATTACTTACCGTTTAGGTATAAAAATCCCTAAATGAAAACAGGCACTACATTTTCCGTTCAAATGAAGATTTCCATGGCACAATATTTTATCTCCTGGAATTGAAGAGTTCCTATTGTCTGCTTTATCTAGTTACTGATACATCGTATCTCTACACACCTACTTGCATTTCGCTAATTCAAAAAACAAAGTATAGGAACTCTTCAATTTTGGGAGATAAAATATTGCGCTATAGAAGCCTTCATTTGAACGGAAAAAATAGTGATGGTTTATTTTATGGAATTTACATATTTAGACGGTAAGTAATATAGCATTAATAGTGATATAGAGTTAGTTTTATTAACATTTGAAGCGAACAGCAGTGTCACCTAAGTGCACATTAATTGCTAGAAACGGCTGAAGCTGAAAGTAAATCCAGACATGAATTATGAAGGACTGCTCCGAGATTCGGTGATGGCGTCAGTCCAAATATTCAGCCGAGCCGAATCTCAACCTTGATTAGTTTACTCCTTTCTTTATCCAGTGGATATCATCCATTACATAATTGTTTAAAGAGACACTATAGCTCATTTTCCACATTTTAATGAAGTGTTTTTTAAAACACATATTGAAAAAATTCATATCGATACTGACAATTTTGAACAATTTGGATGCATTATGATCATCCGGAATTCAAAGGTTTCTTCATGCCGACTCGGACTTTTGAATGCTTATTTACATCACGTGGTTTTGAATGACAGCAAAGGTGTTGTGTAAAAAATTATTTAAATACCACTAAAGGGGGTTCACTCTCACCTTTCAAGTATGAAATTACTCCCTGCTTCTTATAGTTAAGTAATTACAAATCATAATTTTAACAGAAACCCTTCCATGTTCCTATTGACCGATGTTTACAACTAACACGTGTCGTCTTCAGTTAACAATAGCACTTACTTTTGACAGGCAGTTTGAAGCAGTGTCTTCGCGGCTAGATTTAGAGGGAACCAACACCCCCTTCCCTTTTTTCGCGACAAATTGGGAGTAAAACTCCAGATTTGGCACCCAAAATGACTGAATACTTTGGCTAATATTTGACTTTCACATCCCTCCTTCGGAAACCTTAGATTCGCCAATGAGTCCTACGTGCGTTTCTCCTACATGTAGCTCTTCGTTTTCCAACGTACACCGGTCATACTGATCCCTAAGTAAATTTCAGTTCACGTATGAGTTTTATCCCATTCTAGTTTTACCTCTTTTCTCGCAGAATCTGTCGAACTTCTTGATCTATCCACTACATTTTCTTTGATTGGACGACATGCTGCTTTGTTTACCTCTATGCGCATGCGTATGACGACCGAGAGAAGGAGACTCGATATTTTTGTATAGGTCATCAAAAAGTATTAATTTTTACGTTAAAACTAGAATTTTAAACTTTAGATAAGTTATTTTCGCAAAGTTCATACATTCACCAATGTAACAAAAATTGAGAAAGCACTGGGAAAATTGTCATTTTAGAATTTTTGCGCAAAATGAGCTGTAGTGTCTCTTTAAAAAATCATTACACTACGTTTTCCTACGCCGTTTGTGACGTCACAAACAAACGTCAGTTTACGTAGTTTGTTTACAAAATGTCAGGAAGCAAAGTTCCCAACAATACAGTAAGGCATATGAATAACAGGAAGGGGGGGGGGGGGGGGGGTTAACATGTGATTAAAAAGGAACTCCCATGGTTTATGGTTGATATGATTATTATCCAACTGTTGTGTGTTTTCTATCCCCGAGCCTTTGAATATTGTTTAACGTCCCTCTCGAAAATATTTCACTCACATGGAGACGTCACCATTGCCAGTGAAGGGCTGCAAAATGTAGGCCTATCCTCGGCGCTTATGGCCATTGAGCAGGGAGGGATCTTTATCATGTCACACCTGCTGTGACACGGGACCTCGGTTTTTGCGGTCTTCTCCGAAGGACCTCCCCATTTAGTCGCCTCTTACAACAAGCAAGGGAGTACTGATAGACCTATTCTAATTCGGATCCCCACGGGATCTCGGAGATAGAAAACCCACAACTCGTTGAATATAAATCATGTCAAACCACAAATCATGGGAGATCCTATATTTATACGATGATTCATAATATTTTTATAAAATAGATTTAAATCTCTTCTTCGCAAACTGTGTCTTCAAGACAGTGGTTGTTTCCCCTAAAGAAGTCCATTCTGTTACATCAGGTTCTCTCCTGAAAAAAGTCAGTTAATTCCACCACATTAATTGGATATCGATATTGCTTGGAGCAATTTGAAGCAAATTATATGCATTGCATTGGGCCCTAGCCACTGCCCTCTAATTCATCTAGAATGTACGACATTTATAGACGAAGCATGTATACGCACGATCATGATGAGTCATTAATAAACCTCGATTCACAAACTCTAGAAATTAACATTTTTGCTTGGTTTTCCGTTCTATACACTACATTGATGTGACTATTTGTCTCGTATACCATCCAATATTCTAAAGGTGTATTAATATTGGATATTAATGGAGGCATAATATCATGATTGTGCTTTTTATCAAGCTATAGAAGTTATTTAATTCCATCGGATTAAAAAGTTTTCAAGTTAATTTCCTATTTTTTCTCAAGAGTCGTATAGAGAACACTATTTCTGGGTGTAGTGAGCCACCTTATAAAGTACACACGGCGACACGAAAGAGTGGGCGACCTGTGTTTGTTGTTGTTTTACCAATTTCGTCATCGCAAAGGAGGGAATTTACAAGAAGTCTTAGTACACAATTGATACTGTATATCAAACACTAGCTAGCTTTTCTGTCTCGGTAACCTAGTAGATAATTAGGGTGTTCGCTTCACAACCGAGATGCCCGGGTTCGATTATCGATCCAGACCCTGCGTCAAACCCATATATATAACTTAGATGCCATACAAATCTTTATACGAATAATATTTACATTTTCAACTGTTTTCTCCTATATAACACGATTGCGAACAATACGTTTTTATCACTGTATAAATACCTTTACGAGGTCACGGCTGTGCGTATGAACATTTACTAAAAAAGTAGGTTACAGGTACTACTTTTACTAAGTCAATACACCCCTAGCAATCGCTCTCGCTTACTACAGAAGTCTATCACTAGATGAAATCAACATCACAAAATGTATTTATGATTTTATTATTATTCCAAGCAGTGGACTTCCATCAATAATAAAAACATTTCTGTAAAACAATGTCTTACTATTGTATGTCTAAAATCTCATCTGCTGGTCATTGGTGATGCGGAATTGTACCTACTGCTAGGCGATGAAATTAAATTTTAGCAAAAAGGTCACTCACAGGATTTATGGCCGATATTTGTAAGTCGTCAAAGTGCATGAAGACTTACACACCGCACTACCTCCGTGCCACATCAGCCATGAGGTGATGATACTCCAAGCACGCCAAAATCATGTTTATGTCGGGGCATCGAAGCGAGGCGTCATTGAAAACCTATTACAGATTTATCGAGTCAACAGAAGCGTTCAGTGAGCTCATATTTGTCAACAATTACAAATACCAATCAAAACCGTCCCTTACTTTCGTGCACTTCCACATTCTCTGTGATGTCAGTTCTTTCCGGAGATTCATCTGCGTCCTCTGTCCTGTCTATAAATGAATTGCCTACATCTAACGACTACCGCCCTGTTCTTCATGTTCCTCCACCTCAGTGATCTGTTAACTCCATAATGTCTACAGAATATCTTTCAAAGACGGTCTTCAACAACTGCGTCTTCAACTTTCAAAAGTGAAAGGGCGTATCAAAACTGTATCGTTGCGCACCCCTCTCCCTTTTGCAGTACGTTTTCCCCCAATTTTCCCAAAATTATCAATTTAGACATAAGGAAGAACTTTCAATTATATACTCCTGAGTTAATGTATTATTATGTCCTTGTTGATATACATGTACTTGTTTTTCAACGTCTTAATAATTAAAACAGTTCTTCATTTGATGGAACTTTGTGAGACCTCAAAAACCGAGTCCCCACAGCAGGTTTACATCACAATACAGATCCCTCCCTGCTCAAAGGCCGTAAGCGCCGAGCATAGGCCTAAATTTAGCAGCCCTTCACCGGCAGTGGTGACGTCTCCATATGAATGATATATTCTCTAGAGGGACGTCAAGCAATATCTATTCAATCAATCGTCATTTCCAAAGAAGCGTTATGCAGGTCAACAATGTGAAATCTATGGAAACATATTGTCAACACAATTCAGCAATGGTTTTCAGTCAAAAATGTAAATATAAGTAATAAGGTATCATTTAAAAATATATATCGGGATATAAATGCGGGTTGGTAGGTGATCAAATTTTCCATAAAGGCCTTTCCGCCAATTGATATTACGTTCGCAATAAAAAAAAAAGTTACGATTCCGCAAATACCTTACCTAGACTACAAGTAAAACAAAGCATTTCTATGACATTTATTTTAAAATCCTGACAACACAACAAAATAAATATCGAAACCATCAGATTGTAATATATGTTCGACAAAATATCATCGGAATCTCAGCTAGAAATTACATGTACTTGCTTGGCCAGCCCATAAAAATTGGAAATGAAATTTTAATCGCAGAGCGCGCATGCGCCAGCGATTATTAGGAGGGTACTCAAACGTCTTCCAATCAACGACACCTATCGGCAAATTTATAAAGTATTCAAAACATATAGTGTAAGGAACAATAACTCTGGGTAGACATTAAAAATGTCCTTCTCATACAATACGGAACTTTCGGGATGTGCCGGAACGACCTATTAGACTTGACGTTTATACAACGCGGTCATGTGATACATGTATTAAGCAATTATAGGGCAAAGTTGACATCGATATAACTGGTGTATCGCTAGCAGACGGTTCGTAAAGAGCTACATGTATGCGCAGTCCCACGATGACTATTCAAGTCACTATTGGTACTTAGTAACTGGTTGTAAATTAGGTTGAAGGAAAAAGGCGCATTTAAAAGCGTATCCTTGGGTGGTAGACTTGAAGTTTTACTGATATCCTCAAGATATTCCCTAGATTTTGTTTTCATCGCCAACACACATAATTTAATCAAATGCATTTTCTTATAAATGGTTGTAATGATTCCTTTCTTTGAAAAATTGTCTTTTAATACAGTAATTTGATAGCAATTGAAGTATTCCATACTTGTTTACATGGTTGTTATTGTAACCCGGAAGTGACATGCCCTACAAATTACATTCAACGCGCGATAAAAGTCAGAGTGTATCCGTATCTCGAAAGTCCCGTATTGCACTTCTATCAAAATACCGACTCAGTATCATATGAAAGGCGAAGATAACGAACAGTGAGCATTCTCATAACTCCAATAAGCAATACAAAACAGAGAGTTGGGCAAACACGGACCCCTGGATATACCAGAGGTGGGATCAGGTGCCAAGGAGGAGTAAACATCCCCTGTCGACCGATCACACTCGCCGTGAGCCCTACATCTTAATCATTTAAACGGAGTTATCCATAGTCAAAATCAGTGTGCCAAGAACGGCTTAACAATGGGCATGAAACACGTCAGACAGCATTTGACCCAATGATAGGTTTTATTGGCAAACGAGATCGTTATAACGACCATGGAATTTGCGAAATGCTGATTTTAAACGCGACTGTTGGAACCCCTGCACCATCAACTTGTTTGTTAGTAGCCTGCCTCGATTTAAAAACTGACCATACGCAGAACAAGCTCTTGCGAATCGAATCAGTTGAGAGATGTAAACACCATATGCAGGTGATAATGGAATATTGCTACATAGATATTGGAAGTTGACGATGGAGAAGTTGAAATCATCCCGTTTGTCATAAAGTTAAGTTGTTAGTTTGCCATTAATATCTACTTTTAATAAAATATCTAATTATGAAGCAGAAGTGGACGACTCTGTGGTGTCTTTTATTTCAAGTTCACTGGGATATATTGAATCGACATATGAATGAAAATTATTATTGTTAATAGATAATACATCGCCGATATATCTGAATGTAAAATACTTACAATAATCTTGTGCTGCAATAGCAAACAAATGTTTTGTGACACGTTTTGAAACGCGTAGCGTATGATATGTAATCCGCGTGGGTTGAAAGAGATCGCGTGGTTTGGAAGTTTGTAAACAATCATCGGGTGTTGCTAAAACGTAGAATGGAACGGAACATACAATACTGTATGCTTAGTTGACATTATGGGGATGATCGGCATTTTGTAAATTCAAAAGACTTATTGTATTATGAATGAGGGCAGCAGAAATTTTTATTGAAAACGGGAAGTCATCCTTATGTTCCACCGTTTCATATACTTCATAAGTTATACATATATACTTACACTGTACATGTACATGGTGTAGGCATGTACGTATTTTAAAATCGTAAAAACGTACTATTTAAGCAAGCGCTTGTGTATACTACCCCTTTTCCAGGAGTTGTCATTTTCTGACACCCCCTCTCCCACCAATTGTGACAGTATGTTGTTTCACAAATATAAAGAAAATTGAAAAATGACAAAATGAAATAGTGAAAAAGAAATAACCTTTCAAATCCTATTATTTCTTCTCTGGTATTCACCATTAGAAATTATTTTACAAGCCTATCCAATTAATAGGAGGTTTTCATCCCCCTGGAAACAACATTGAAAAGATAAAGTTACAATGGCAACCTCTTTTTCTGTTCTTCAGCTATTGTTTCTGCTCTCTCCCTTTTCTTGTGCAAATGTGATCGCCATTTGATAATTTACTCGTTCCATTCTCTGCCCATAGATATTGTTGTCATAGTGTCGCAATTACAATATCCTTGTAAAACACTTTCTAACGTTTATACAAACTAATTTACCTACTGCCTCGTTCACACGAAGAATTTAATTAAACGTAAGTTAATGCGAATTAAATCGTGAACACGGAAATTTTGATGCGCATCCATGTGAACGCAGCATAAACTTAATCAATTTATGGTGCAGAATATTTTAAGAAGAGCTTGTAAATTAATTCTCGAAATTTTGATTTTGATGAAATTAATGTATTTGCCCGATTTTCAGAAAAATCTTAGCTGCATATATTATTTTAAATCCCCATTAATTTTGTGTAAAATATCATTGGTGGCCTTTTAAGGATTTAATGAACGGTTTACAATAGTCTTGCAACTCAGCGTTGACTGAGGTATTAGCGAGCAGCTACATACATAATGAGTTTTTCACCCTACCCACCCTCCTTGAAAAAGAAAAGAACAAAAGTAAGAAACAAAAAAAATAAAAAATTATTTGATCCGTTAACGGACTAGTGACATTTAATACTAGTAATTGAGTGCTGTGAGTAATTTGGAAATTTTGTTCAATGAATACCGACTGGTCACTGCATCATATATCGTTATATTTCTTTCAAAAATTAGAATGCTAGATATCAAATCAGGAAAACTTTCTTTAAAAATATATAATCAGGAAAACTTTCTTTAAAAGTATATAATCGTGTAGAACACAACACAATGTTTCAAGTTTGTCTTTTAAAAAATCATACAACTTCGCTGCATTTGTCATTTCTATTCATCCATTTTGACTAGATTATTATCAGCTTTCTCTGATCGCGAACTTTTATGAAGACCGAAAAGATAAGCATCCTTTTGCCCCTTGATGGCAGTGTCCTTTTAAAACGTGTCGGCTGTCCTTTGAAACGAGGACAGTTCAGGGTTTAACTACCTAGACCTCCATTCTTTACTGAAGACAGATATAAGCATGATGTGGAGAATATCCGTGATCAAGTATTATCTTATATACGTGCTAGAAATTCCTCATTAAAACGTAGACATACTGGTTAGTGTAGTTTTTTCACCGTATGCGTTTAATTGTAATTTATTTTTTTAATACAGTGTATTTGATGTTCACAATGCTTTCTGTTTGAAAAGTTTCGAATTATATAGAATGCGCTAATTGCTGAATGTATGCACTCTATATTATTAGTGTTGTGGCACAGGAAATTTTAATAGATTGTGTAAAAAAATTGAATAACATAATATTTTTATTGATATAAATTAATATGCAGTGATATTAATTAATGCATGTATAAAGACAAAATCTACTTGCTATGTTATATTTTGTTAAGAAAATTATGATTTTTCACAGGCACTCGACGTTTTAAATATCTATGATAAAAAACATTGTCTTCCTGTAAACACAAGATATATCACGCCGCCATCTTGGTTTTCTTTTTTACCAGCTGCATCGCTTGAAAATTTCAGCGAAAAGTTGGATATATTAGGATAATTAGACCGCTACCGTTTAGAAGCAACTGTCAAGGTCTTACCTCTCTCATCGTCATGGTGAACTGGAAATACAGTCCATTTATCGGCTATAATCAACCGTCAAACATAATCTATTGCTTCTCAAATGCGAAAAATCGCTAAAAGTTTAGCAAATCTCGTTATCAGTGATGATATTTCTTCTTACAATCGCTGAAAACGTGATTTATTACATCTTAAGGTTATACATGTATAGTTCATGAATATTATATTTACAATGCATAAGTTAAAAAGGTGTGTAGAAGGTTAGGGGGTTGTGTTGCATGATCCATCATGCCTCAAGTGTCTGTGTATATATTAAAGTTATCCTTATTGTGACATCACCACGTGCGACTTCTGATGAAATATCGAGTCCGAAACGCACGATTAAAAATAAACGATAATTATTTTATTTTTAGAAAAACACCATTCCCTTTGAAGAAAAGGCAAGTATGTGACCAGGATCTTATTTTGTTTGGTAATGTCTATCTTAGTTTCTGGTTTGTATGTCAGGTGATTGAGAGAGAGAGAGAGAGAGATGTATGAGAGAGATAGAGAGTGAGCTGTATTCACTAAATCGCACACGGATGCTATTCTATAATATCCAGTCATTCTCTGCTCGACCGTCAAGGTGCAAACAGTATAAAGTAATACATTATATATCCATCAGATTTATTACATTGACTATAGACTGGTAAGCATATTTTTACGTATATTAATTATGCGTGAATTTAAGTATTAGTAATATTATACTTTAGATGTTATGCTGTAAAGTTATGATATTGTACTTAGTGAATTACACTTAGGGTAAATGTTATATTCAAATGTGTATGTATGTTGCAGGTTTAGATTTATATTTAAATATGCAAATATCAACAAACCAACCCAAGAGTTATAGTCCAACCTACATGGGTTACAAGAACATTAAAAGACGACCCTGGCAAAATACTTCGATAAACAAGTGAAACCGCGTTTGAAATCGAAATGGAACAAAAATTATGGATAAACAACAACACCAAAAGTATAAATCATGTGTTGAAAGTAGTCGTGAACTGGAAGCCACAATTCACGTCAGATTTAATTGAAAACAAGCTACATAACTGTGTGACAATCTCTTCGTTTGAGAGGTAGTCTCCGCGGCTACGGAGATTATTGCCTTTCGCCATCTGATAGATATTTCTTTGTTTCAGATCAGATTTGGAGATGTAAGGATCTTCGTCAAATTCATGAAAGACCAACGTAAAAAAGAAAGGCTCAAATGGTGACATCATCAAATGGACAATATTCAGTTATCAATAAAGCTAAATCCAAGGCCCAAAACCCGTCCAGAGAAATGACGAGAGAACGAGCGTGCGACGATGACTTTGGTTATTTGACCCTTGCTATTTATACTTCTTTATATGTAACTTTTAATCAATTGTTCTATGTTAGTGATGTCATGAATTCTACATGCGTCTGTAACTTAGTATTGTTTGGAGAGAGAGAGAGAGCACAAGAAAAGAAAAAAAGTAGTTGAAATAGTATTGAACATGTTATTGTTGGTGTTTTGTATACATGTATATTGATTCACGTTTATCAATAGTTCTCTGAAATGTATGTATTGTAACCAATACAATATCTAAATCATTCTGAATTCGTACACAATGCAATTAATTATGCAATGCTGATCCAACGTGTGCAGTTGAAAAAAAAATATATCGAAGCACCATATATAAATTGATCTGCCGGTGGCTCTAGAGGTCGAGTGTTCGCCCCGCATACGGAAAGTCGGGGTTCGAATCCCGGCCGCGATAGACCTAAGTCGTTAAAACAAGTAGTGACAGTTCCATCGTGGAACGCTCGGCATCAGGTGTGAAAGTCACAGGTCCTCGTAGATGACCTTATAAACGGATGTCCCGTGTCACAGTAGGTGTGACACGCTAAAGAACCCTCACTGCTCAATGGCCGTAAACGCCGAGCATAGGTCTAAATTTGAAGCCCTTCACCGGTATTGCTGACGTTTCCATGTGAGTTAAAAATTCTCAAGAGGGACGTTAAACATGATACAATCACTCAATCAATCATAAATTGATCTAATTTGGACAAAAGGAAGTTTACATGCTTTTTTCTCGTGTAAGGCGACTTGATTTCTGATATCAATTGTTGGGTGAGCGAATAAAAAGGTCATATATTTTGGTGTTATTTCCAGTACATTTGTACTCATTTCAAATGTTTTCTTATGAACAGGTTACTCCTGACATACCATAAATAATTGTGTGAAAGGTGAAGATACCGAACAGTGATCAATCTCATAACTCCTATAGGCAATACAAAATAAAGAGTTGGGCAAACACGGACCGCTGGAGTTCCCAACAATGCTGATATCTATTGTAAGAATTAAAATATACACCTTTATGTCCATAGATCAGATTTACTTCAATTTTTAAGTGTTCGGCGGTACTGTACAGATGTTCGGCGGTGAATAACAAGTGCTCGGCGGTGGCTGTACATAAACATTTCAGTACCTTATCAAATTATTATTATAAAATAAGTTCGAAATGTTATCAAAATACATTGAATTATTCACAGAAAAATCTCTTTTGTATAATTATGTATAAATTATATTACGATTTTTTGGTATATAAATTATATACAGTGTATAAGTATCATCTTTTTGTGTGTGTGTTCGGTTGTATGTGCTGTGTTTCGAGGTTTTCTGCTGTGTTTCGCAGTTTTCTGCTGTGTTTAGGGGATTTCTGCTGTGTTTCGCGGTTTTTGGCTTTGTTTCACGATTTTCGGCTGCGTTTCACGGTTTTTGGCTGTGTTTTGGGGTTTTCCTGGTAAACAAAGGACTGGAAACATAACAACAAAAGCTGTGAATTTTCATTTTTTTAACACTTCTTAACCCGTCTTTATAATAGATGCATTTGTAGCACCCTGGTCCATCCAAAAAAAATTCTAGAGAGTTTCAGTTCAGCAGCTAGAGTGCTGTAAACGTGGGTCTTTTCTGGTACCGTGTGTAAACTAATCGTATGTAAACGTGTTACTGGTACCGAGTGTAAACTAATCGTATGTAAACGTGGGTCTTTTCTGGTGCAGAGTGTAAACTAATCATATGTAAACGTGTTACTGGTTCCGAGTGTAAACTAATCATATGCAAACGTGTTACTTTTCTGGTACCGAGCGTAAACTAATCATACATATACAGAAAAGAGATCAAACAAAACGAATGTAAAAGTAAATGATAGTAAGGAGCCCGGATAAAAAATGGACACAGGGGGAAAAAAATCAATAAAAATATTGTGAATTGAACAGTGTGGCGAGGTGGACACATAATTAACAGATTCTGAGATAAGTTGCAAAAAAGTTGAGTTACTAGTGCATCGGAAACTTGACAAACTTTGAATAAAATTTATATCGTAATTCTGTTCGTATCCATCATGGAAATATGCAAGGAATGTATTTCGTATCTGCGTGATATAATTCCTCTCCCTTTCTAATAATCGCCAACTTAAATTTATGCACTTTTCTTCTTGTGGATGAGCGGTTTCGAGTCCGAATGTTCTCCTGTCAGTCCAAAGTCATTGTAGTGTCCCAATGGAATTGAAAGCTAGGAATCCTTGATAATGAGTTAGACCCTTCGCATGCAATACACTTCATTCTAAATAAAAATAATAGACATCGCTAAATATTTTTTCTCGATACCCAAGTTCCTGGATTGTGTTATGTGAAAGATACAGATAAATAATTAATTAACCGGGCTACTGACTGTCATTGACGTTTGCATTCGTCATGATTTATCTTTTTCTCGTCTCTGTCGTATATGATTAGTTTATACTCAGTAACACAAAAACGGTTCTGAAAATCTATAATGTGATTATCTTGCAAAATTCATATTGATTGGCATGAGTTGATTATGAGTTGATTTTCTTTATTATAGATAATTGTAAAGTCATTAGAAAGGGGTATGCACATACCTATCTTACTTGATGTTTAGGTTAACCTTTTCTTCTTCTAGATACACGGATTTCCGGATCCAATAGATGCCCAGTATACACTTACTATATACATTCATTTGTATTTTCGTTGTTATCAGGTAATAGTAAACACATGAAAAGGTCCTTCGGACTAGACCGCAAAAACTGAGGCCCCGTGTCACAGCAGTTGTGGCACGATAAAGATCCCTTCTTGCTCAATCGCAATAAGCGCAGAGCATAGGTCTAAATCTTGCTGCCCTTCACCGGCAATGGTGACGTTCCCATATGATTGAAAGATTCTCGAGAGGGGCGCTAAACAATATTCAATCAATGAATGAATGAAAGGTGAAGATAACGAACAGTGATCAATCTCATAACACTTACAAGCAATACAAAATAGATAGTTGGGCAAACACGGACCTCTGGACACACCAGAGGTGAGATCAGGTGCCTAGGAGGAGTAAGCATCCCCTGTCGACCGGTCACACCCGCCGTGAGCCCTATATCCCGATCAGGTAAACGGAGTTATCCGCAGTCGAAATCAGTGTGCCAAAAACGGCTTAACAATCGGCATGAAACACGTCAAACAGCATTTGACCCAATGATAGGTTGTATTGACGAACTGGATAGTTATAACGACCATAATTTGCGAAATGCTGACTTCAATCGAGACTGTTGAAACCCCTGTACCATCAACTTGTTTGTCAGTAGCTTACCTCGATTTAAAAACTGACTATACGCAGAACAAGCTCTTGCATATCGAATCAGTTGAGAGATATAAGCACCATATGCAGGTGATAATGGAATATTGCTACACAAATATGGGAAGTTGACGATGGAGAAGCTGAAATCATCCCGTTTGTCATACAGTTGAGTTGTCAGTTTGCCGTTAATGTCTACTTACAATAAAATATCTAGGTATGAAGCAGAAGTGGACGACTCTGTGGTGTCCTTTATTTCGAGCTCACAGGGATATATCAAATCGACATATAAATGAAAGTTATTATTGTTAATAGACAAAACGTCTTCGAAATGTCGAATTGAAGGCCACAGCGAGAGATTTTTTCTTCTCATGTAGAAGTTTTTGAATAAATTCTGCTCCATATGAATATAGAAACAGGTCAGCTAACAAAGGAGCACAATTCGTGCCCATGGGAATTCCAACCGACTGTTGGAAGACCTGGTCACCAAAGACCACGAAGATATTGTCAATGAGGAACTCTAGCATATTTTTTATTTCAACTTGAGAGTACTTCTGCGTGGAATCAGAGTGGTGTTTAACAAAGCAAGTTTTTGGATGACTGTCCACTAGATAGAAGATACCGCGAATATTTATCTGTCACATATACGAAGATTAGGACATTACGTAAACCAGGTACCTTAATGATAAAAATGATTTGTTTGAAAATTCTGCTTCCTGAAATACGTGTATAATGCTAACCTTGTCATCGTGCCGTAACTTCGTGATACAAGGTATGCGATCCGAGACATACTCCTTCCTTCGTATGAAAATTCCGATACAGACACTAAAACCCTGGTGAGAATTGTTAATGTATCCGAGTTTTTTTTTATCATAAAAATGTGAAAATATTGATCAATGAATTTTCAACGTCAAGTCTCAGAATCCTGTTGAGCTGTCTTTTGTCTCGCAGTCACATCTCGCTGACCTGATATTATGAACTTACGTGGATTAACTCTTATCATCCCATTCATTATCAAGGTTTGACAATGACCTTTTCTTTTACTTTGATGGACGACCGGTCAAGGTGGACATTCATAAATGTCTTCAAATCATTATCAAATAAAATAATTCCTTAAATTGATAGAGGCGATATTTAAAGAAGTTATCAGCAGATTTGGATGTCCTGCAACACTACACTCAGACCAAGGCACTAACTTCGAAAGTCAAGTATTGCATGAAATGTGTCAACTTCTTCACATCAAAAAGACTAGATCAAGCCCATGTCATCCACAAGGAAATGGGAAAACAGAACGTTTCAATAGGACGCTTATATCTATGGTAAAATGCTACATAAAAGACGACAGAACAAATTGGGACCAAAATTTGAATTGCATAACAGCTGCATATAGAGCCAGCACTCATGAAACAACAGGGATGACACCAAACTTGCTAATGTTAGGACGAGAGGTTCGAACACCTTTAGATATCATGGTTGGAGGGAAGAGCACATCTTCGCTGAATGTTGGCGAAAATGTGGCGTCATTGCGTGAGAATCTCCAGAAGGCATATGGGATTGTACGAACTAAATTGACAAATGCAGTACTAAAACGCCAGGAAGATTATAATTTACACTGTAGACCTATGAATTTCAAACCAGGGGACAAGGTCTGGTACTTGCATGAACGCAACGAGGGAAAATTTGCTGACCTATATTAAGGACCTTGCGTCGTTTCAAAGAAACTTTCGGATCTAACCTTCCAGATAAAATTAAATTCAGATGGGAAAAGAAAATACAAAATAGTCCACCATGACAAACTTAAACCATATCACACAAGATCATAATTAGAACGAATTTGTTTTGTACAAATGTGAAGCTCAACCTTTGACATCCCCACCCCTATATTCCCATATTAGGTCGTACCGTTCAAACTGACAGTATGATACCACACTTAACACATAACTAACATGTACTTTGATCTATTGCAGATCAGTACATCATCTTGACATAACATGGAACAACAAAGAGACAAGCTGGATAAACGAGGCTTTGTTTATGAGTGTCTGGGGTGCCCCAATTACAGAGGAGAAAGAAGATATGTAGAAGCTCACTACTTTAAGTACCATACAGGCTGGATGCTGTCCCCTTCTACTGTAGCCTGTGTCATTTTATGGGAAGACAGAGCGGGACGTGATCAAACATGCGAAGGGGTATCGACCGCAAAAGTTGGCAGAGGAGAACTTGAGAGCACAGGGGAAAGAGATAGAGCCCATCACATCTTACATCCACAAGAACCCCAGTCCATTGCAACTAGGAGAGAATCACATGAGGAAGTTGAGTGGAGAGGAAAGTAAAAAGGTGTGGATCGGTAGGCAGAAGGATGGAAAGAACGTGGAGAGGGATGAGGAGCAGAAGAAGGAAGAGGAAGCGGTGGTCCCAGATGTGGGTTTCTTGAAGGAAATACCCGAGGCTCTAAGAGAGGAGGAAGCTTCATTACCCAAGCCTGCCCTCCCTGAGTTAGTGCTACCCCCACCTAAGGAGAGTAGTATGGAGATGGACATCTTAAACGAGTTGCTGGGAAATGAGAGTGATCCATTTGCCCTTGAAGCTAAGGAAGAAGAGAAGCTGACAGTGATGAAGGGTACCCTAGCTACACTAAAGGAATTATTGGAAGTATCTAAACAAAACAACCGGCTCCTGACTATGCTAAATACTGGACTACGGAAGAACACCATAGTGCTCCAGGACATGGAGGAACAGAGCAGGAGACAGATCAGACAACGGAATTCCGTATTTGATTCCAGGCCAGCTGCTAGAAGACTGAAATCAATGGTAAAAAGGGTGGACAATAAAAAGTAGGGTAATTAACTTTAGAATAAAAATATATAATTTAGTAAGTATTATTAGGGGATAATCAATAATGTAATAGGGTAGGTATTTTAAAGTGAAAATTCATGGTAAATTAATTCAAAAGTATATTTATGAGGGAAATTCAGGTTGTAAAAAGTTAAGCTTTATATTTTGTACATTATAGTGTTAATTTGTAATAAGCAGATTTCATATGTACATGTAGATCAGATTGTGACATAGACGTGAATCGTTGTAATTTTTTTTTAATGTCAGCAATTGGTGAGGACACCAATTTTTTTTAAGAGGAGGATAATGTGAAAATTTATCGGAGTTGTATCCGATGTTAATGTTAAATATTTACTGTTACACTTTTTGCGTTTGGATGTTAAATATTTACTGTTACATTTTTTTTATTGTAAACATAAAGGGATAAGTGATGCCAAAATAATGTCGGATTATATGTCGTATTTTGGATACCTATTTTTGAGTTGAGAGGATCGTATTTGTATGTGATCGAGTGTATGCTTTTGACACTTACCTTTTTTTTTTTAACATGTATAACTATATGAAGTTTGTGTGTTGTTTCCTCGTTCGAGTTTAATTTTGACCTATAAACAATAATGTTTTTAAGTCAGCGTTGATTCTATAAGGCGTTTATTTTATCAAAATGTTGTGTTATAAGTGAAATAACTACCTTTTCTACCCTTGTTAGCTCGTGGTTTTGTCGTCGGCGCCATCGCTGTATTGACCTACATTACTGTTGTATTTCGAGCCCGATTCTCATTTTAGCATGTAAAACTTATTACGATATGTAAATCTAGAATCTTTACTATGTAAATTGTATTGGTTATCATTCTTTTTATGCAAAAGATATTTTGTAGGATTTTAAAATTTATTATTAGTAGGTCTACTAGCATCTGCCGTGGGAGCCGGTGTCAAACGGCGGGGCCGGTGTCCAACGGCAGGGCCGGTGTCCAACGGCGACACCGGCAGCCCTGCCGTTGGTTTCCCACTAGGCACGAGCGTTGCCCGGGGGACGGTCTGTAGGGATAAAAAGGCAACGCAGTGGCTCTGCCGGGGACTCTCGATTTTTATCTTATACACACAGGACGCATAATTTCGGTAGGGATATTAATGCTTTTCATTGGGATTTTCTTTATTAGATTTTTTTGATACATTTATAGAATTTGGGTTATTCCCGAACTCTATAAATACTATATATAACTGAAAGTAATATTGTAAATACGATAGGCCTGGTAAGATGGGGTAATTCTTGATCTTACTTAGGAATTATATTAAGAAATTACAATTGACGGAGGGTTATTCTCTTGATCTATTTGTAATATAAATAAGATTTATTCAATAACTTTATACATTTGTGGGAAATGTAGTGGATTTTATAGTAGCTGAACAGTAAATAATTGGGAAAAATCTGTTATTCTAGCTTAATCGACAATTCATAAAATAATTCTATTATTTTATTTATCAGAATATTTTAGTTAAACTTTATTGTAAGTTAGAAGTACATTCTGGTAATTCTAGAGTGTTCACACTAGACGGATTATTTCCATCTAGTGTTAGTCAAGTCACCCCCCCCCCTCTTATTTAATACTGTCAAAGGTTGAGCTTTATGCATGAGTCTGGGTGTTCCATCTCATGTAGTTATTTATATTAATTAATTACGAGCTATCTGTTTGTAGTTTTGTAAATATATAGGAAACTTCTTGGTTTCCAAATTAATAAAAGAGGTTAACTGTAACAAGTCTTATCATTTCAACGGAGAGGAGTCCACACAGGTAATTCTTGTGTTATATAATAGGTGATATTTGCGGGTTATTCTCGCAAATTAACAGAGTAATTACGCGGGTTATTCCCGTTTCGCTAATTACCAACGAAATTGTGTGGTAACCATATTTGCGGGTTATTCTTGCAAATTAACAGAGTAATTACGCGGGTAATTCCCGTTTCGCTAATTACTAACGTACTTGTGGAGAAACCATCAACTCGGGTCCGTTACAGTATGTGAAGTACCCACATTTTGGCCTATGTATGGCGATTAAGGTTGTATTAACGGTTCTTTATTGTGCCAATGTTTACCGTAATACGAGGTCTACTTTTTTAAGGTCATATCCGAAAACATATGACTTTAACTTCTAATGCAACAGTCACCACCTTAGCTTATGTATGCTAGGTTTGACGCGGTGCCGGGATCGAAAATCAAATCCGGGATTTCCAGGCTGCGAAGAGAGCGCCTCTAGGGTACAGCGACCGGTAAAGGTAGGTAATTATCAATGTTTTGATGAAGATTTGAAAGGCTAGTTGTATTCGGCGCGTCCGCGAGTCACAATTTTTGTAAAGAAAATTCATCGCTTATTTTATAATCATACGTTTCGGGCTCGATATTTCAACAGAAGTCGCACGTGGTGAGGTCACAATAGGGGTAGTTGTAATATATACACAGGCAACTGAGACATGATGAATCATGCAACACAACCCCCCCCCCCCCCCCCTCCCCTAACCTTTCTACACACATTCTTAACTTATGCATTGTAAATATACATTAACTATCATCTAAAAATGTAATAAATAACGTTTTCAGTGATTGTAAGAAATATCATCACTGATAACGAGATTTTTTTTTACTAATACCTAACGGAGATTTCGATAATCTTTATATAACATTATTGTGAAATAATAGTTTTTATGTTATCACGTTCCTCTATTGAATAAATATTGTGATAAACTTAGTAGATTGTGATAGTCTTTATTTGGTGTTTTTCATGGTTTTAGCCTGACCCTATGTTTTGGTCACATGGCAAAAAGTTTAGCGTCACTTTGATCATTGGAGATTGTAGAAAATCCTTGCCAAATTATTAACCACCCACCTTCCCCGGACGTTCACCGGACATTTTTGTTTTTGAACGCCAACTTTTGGGTTGTATTGTATATATATTCTTACACTTTGTTCTCTGTTTTAATTTTTACAGTAGTTTGTTTTATACCAGGGGAGATCATTAGACAACTTTCATTAGTAACAATGTATGATACATTTCTGGGTGATCTCCCCTTTTTACAGTGGCATTTCTATTTTACATTAATTGGTTTTATATCAGGGGAGATCACTACGCAATTCTAATTAGTACCAATGTATGTCATTCTGGATGATCTCCCCTTTTTACATTGTCATCGCAATAAATGACAATTACACAAGTAATGTTGTCTGTCTTACTGTTGGGGTCAGAGCAACACGTTTCTGTTGATCAACATTAACGGGTGTTGCATAAGTGTATATTTACAAAACATTAGTATAAAAAGAAAATAAGTGTGTGATCCCAGATCAGAAAAATAAGGGGGTTGGGGCGCTGGCTTCAAAAAGGCAGGCGGCGAGGTAAATATATTGAAATATATGATGATATTAACAATTTGAGTAAGAATTATGTACATAACAATCGATTAAAGTCTGACGGCTGATTAGTATTTAGACACTGGGGAGGGACAGTATTTATTTATTTAGTAAATAATTATTTGTAATAAAAAGTGAAACCACTTTGTGTTGTATCCTAGCACCTAAAATTGGGAATTCTCATATACATGTAACTATAAACAGTTTAGGGCAAAATATATATCGATAGCTTGACGCTAATATCATTAGTTTGTTGGCTTTGAAAAAAGTTTTGATTGGGTTCGATATTTGCTAGCTGCAATAATGTAGCCCTCTCCGATTTGGGGGGGGGTGGGGGGGGGGGGGGGGGGGTACAACTCCTTAGGATCTCCGTAATGGTGCAAATGCGGTTGTGATTCACTCCCGCAACATTTTCGATCAGTCTAAACATTTGCTGACTTTCTTGACGTAAATAAAATGATATTCTGTTTCTTAGTCAATATATAAATTTACAACCTGCGACTTACGATTTGTGAGGCTCTATTCTACCGTTTTCAACAATTTCGATATATTCCTATTTGTGCGCCATGTTTGATGTACTGAAGTTTCAACTTCCGATGTCAAGTTATTTGCATATGCCATATAGGTAGTATGAACAAGTACGGAGGAGAAAGCTATTTCGTCGGTATTAAAAAAGGTTTAGATTTAATATCAAGTTAAAAAACGAACTGCAGAGTGTAAATTCTTTCTGCAACCATATGGTTTTCCTTCTTTGTCGGAGTGGCTCAAGCAACTACATTTCGCGCAGATTGTCAATGTTTAGGTTTTCAGTAGATCCACCTACGAGATCTCGCGATAACAAGCATGTCGGAGCGGACGAAGAATTTTGCATACTGTACATGCTGTTTAATGAAAAACACCTTTATTATACATGCCCAAGCACAAAGTTGGTACTCCTTTTGGTGTAAACAACATCTGGGACTAATACATGGAGCTTATCATCGGTTATTCATAAAATTATTTTGCACCATTACGGAGATGCTATGGAAATATAGCCCTATCCCGAAAACATCAGAATAAAAAAAATCGGATAAGGCTACATTATTGCAGCTAGATATTTACATAAGCTATTTCAGTTAAAAAAGCTAAAAAGTAGAGAAAATCAAGCTCATCTGAGTGTTTATTACCACAGCAAATTCTACTGGAAAACATTGACAACGATTGACGCGCGAGGCGCCGAATACAACTAGCCATTTGAAATATGGAGCCATCGTTTCTAGCAGGATGTTACTAAAGAAGAGATGTTTGTGAAACACTAATGCCACCATATGACCATACGTCAAGGTCCTGAGGTCAAACTGTTTGGCACGAAAAGAAAAGTATTGTTTACAAGGAATATACATGTGAAATTTGAAAGCCCCATCACCATCCATTCTAAAGTTATGGCAAAGGTAAAAGTTTTTTGCAGACAGACAGACGATCAGATCAAATGTTATATATGAACCGAATCTTCGATTATTGGGCATAAAAAGTAATACACATGCCAACAATATACTGTGTACTAAAACTATTTAATACAAGTCTTTACGTACATTTGTATTTCTGTATTGTTGTGTTCACGAGAGAGACGACCATCGGAAAGGTTTTCATGTTATTTTGGAGCAGGCGCACAAGGAATACCTTTCGCAGTTATAGTTTTGCCTCGTTATGGTACAGAGTGTACTACTTTGACACACATGACGGTCCATGGAGTGATGATCTGAAAATTGGTTTTTGCTTACAAGTTGTTTTCAATTAATGAATAGTGAAACCACTGTTTACTATGAAAATAAAACTGTTGAAATATCCGACGAGTGTGACGATCAATAACTAAAGGGAAACCATTCGAATAGCACGGATTTGGTAGCAGTTACTTTATACACAAGTCATTTATAGATGCATCCCGATTGTACCTAGTTTGAAGATTCTCATTCAGATCGCTATTTTGAATGAAGAAACTGTATATTTTGGTTGTTAAGAGAAGTGTGCAAGATATCCTCACAAACAAAATCTTTTACGCCAATGAGATCGTTTGAGTCACCAACAAGGAAAACGCTACCTAAATTACTATAATTTGTCACGTGCTGCTCAGTGCTCTTATCTAGAGAAATAAGAAAGTTTGTTGTAAACTTTAAGCTGGTGTGGATGTGACTTCACTAATTCTTATCAATTTTGTAGAGGCGAATTAAAAATGTAGCAATTTAATATCAAATCAATATCCGTAATTCAGCGAAAAAATCACAAAATTCAAACTTGATGTGTAACATGAAAGGTGAAGATACGAATAGCTCTGGCAAAGCAAATATCAAATAAGATAGATTGATTGCTTGATTTTGTATTGATTAACGGGGAACGAATATTTCATTCATATGGAAACGTTACCAATACCGGTGAAGGGCTTCAAATTTAGGCCTATGCTCAGCGCTTACGGCCATTGAGCAGTGAGGGTTCAATTAAAGCCACACATACTGTGCCACGGGGCATCCGTTTTTAAGGTCATATCCGAGGACCCGTGACATTCACACCTGATGCCGAGCGTTTGACACTGTAACGGTGACTACCTGTTTTAACGACTTGGATCTGTCGCGGCCGGGATTCGAATCCCGACCTTCCGCATGCGGGGCGAACGCTCTACCTCCAGACCACTGTGGTGGTCAAATAAGAGTACAACACTCATTTAAACTTCTAGCGTAGTAATAAGAAAATAGATCTAAATTATTCATGATCACCTACTTTTCACAGTTCATTGACTTGGTTAAAGACTTAAACCTAGTTATAGATTTATCTTTTCCCCGGTCTAGTCTTTGTACCTGAATAGTAGTTGACTCCCAACCATTCCTATCCTGGTTCCCCAATTTTCCCCTTTCCCATAATCTACAGTGAACTTCGAATATTGTTGTGGTCCAGGAATTTTTGCGACCGGTAGGGGACTATCTATTGCTATGCAATACTCTCAGAATACTTGTTAACACATGTCATGTAATGTCGATCTGCTTCTGAATTAGCAAATAATCATTTTGAATTCCATCCATCAACTTGTACAGAAAATGTTATTACTGTGGATGACAAGCTATCAAGATAAAACATGTAATGATTCTGTCCTGTGTTATTCTCCACGTTGTCCTGTGTATAAATGGTGAAATCCGTTACCCTTTGAGGCCATGAATTGTACACAATCCCATGTATAATTACTTATTTACTGTATTTAATTATACATAGTCTATTTTCTCTTCTTTCCTGACGGCTTCCTGATGCGAGTCTCGCTTTCCTTGCTTTCACCGCACTGTGAGGGGACTGTTCCGCTGTTTCTCATGCGTCTTTCTTAAAATACAAAGATTTACCATTAGAAAACCCATTTAACGATTAAAAGGAGTTTACAATGTTTGCTTTTAATATATTACAAAAAAAGAGAAAGAAATATTGACAAATTTCAAAGAACGTGTTAAAAAATGTCTATAAGACACAATTAAAGCAGTTTGATTTAAATCAAACCTTCACTAGCTCCTTATCATTTTGATTGTCACGTGACAATGAAAAGTTGAAGATAACGAACAGTGATCAATCTCTTAACTCTTCTAAGGAATACAAAATCAGAGTTGAACAAACACGGACTCCCGGAAATACCACAGGTGGGAGAAGGTGCCTAGTAGGCGTAAGCATCCCCTGTTGTCAATCAAAATAAAAAAAGAGCTCGTGAAGGTTTGATTTTAATCAGACTTCAAGGAAAACAACATATTTTAGCTTTATCTATATTTCATCTGTTGTCATGGCTACTAGAATGTAAATACATGTAACACGATTCACCAAAAAGCATTGAGGAAAGTATCATTCATTTAATTACTCTTCAGTGATACGGACCTGGCGTGCATATGTAAGCTTCATTAGGTTTAGTTATTTTAGAGAGGAGTTCCATAGTCCGATTTGTTCCTTCGATTTATTGACGTGTTGGTAGATAACAGCAGAGAACTCGTAGATGAAGCTTTTTTTATTCGATTATTTACTAATTGCTGCTCAGTCGTAGAGAGGTTGTGTTTGGTGGAGTGTCGTACTGTTTGGGTCCGCGTCTCTCCTTCCTTTGAAACAGCGTGATTAGTAATAATAAAACTATTTTCATGATTATGCTCCCGCCCATTCAAAATTGCCATTCCAAAGCGAAGGTTGTTAACTCTTCTCTTATCTGCCGCTCGTTCACCTCGGATTGATTTGTGGTACTTAAATCGAGAATGGAATTTTTTAATATGCTTCCATCGTAATGCGAAGATCCCATATAAAACAGGATTAAGGGCACTGTGCACCATAAATACTATTTCCGATATTGATAATGCATAATCTAGCTTCAATTTGTAATCACTGTAAATCCGTATGAATGATATGATAAAGTACGGAGTCAAGCACACTAGAAACCCCACAATCACAGTTAACGTCATCTTGATAACCTTCTGCTTAGAAGCAGACACCAAATTTGTTTGAACTGAAACTCTCGGAGAAGCTTTTAATTCCTCATAAGAACCTTCAGAAGACTGCTGATGAGAACTGGCTCGTGCCCAAACCACCTTGGCTATTTTATAGTAACAGTATAACATAACAGTTGAGGGAATGATCAAAACATACGTCATGAGAAAAGAAAAGAACACTTTACGCTGCCACTGTGCCGTGTAGCCACGGCTCACACACATTTTGACTGATTTTCCATTCTTTATTCGTTTTTCTTCAACAAATATGGCTAGTTGTGGCAGAGCAAACACAAATGCTAAGATCCATGCACAGAGAACCTTCGTCCAGATTTGGGGTCTTTTGGCCAGTGATTGCATTGGTTTGACAATGACTTGATATCGGTCCACGCTCATTCCAGTCAACAGAAAAGTTGCACTAGATAACGTAACACACTGGAGATAGACGGCGAATTTACATAAGAAAGGTCCAAGAACCCATTCATTGAAGGCGATGAATATAATCTCTGTAGACATCGTAATGAAGGCGACAGCCAAATCTCCAATGGCCAAATTAATTATAAAGATGTTTACACGCTTTCTTCGACGAGATTTTTTGTATGTTAGCAGAGCTATTAGAAAGAAATTTCCTATAAGAGTAAACAACATCACTGCCATCACAGATACCACACGTGTGATCACCTCCACGGTCCATCTTTCCACTGGTTTACTACTGTCGTTATCACATGCATTAGTCTGGCTACGATTACCCAGTAGAAAGACCTCGGAATCATTCCAAACGTTGGTGCACGCCATGTTCTTAACCGATAGGCTGAAAAGAAGTAATAGAAATTATTCTAAATTTATTTTCAAACATCTCTAAACACATCTAGATGTACAGGTAAACACATCCTCGGATAACTTTTCTAAAACAAACTTGACATATTTGCAATCACCAACCGACGTTTTAAGAAATGAAAGTCTGTCTCAAGCGAAAACACCACAAAGTCTCATGGGCAATGTTTCTAACGTCGGGACATAAGTCCCTTAATACTGACAAATAATAACATTTATGTCACGAAGTCTACGAAATAGAGATACCTACTCCTTATAAGGCTCTTTTTTCAGGTGATTGTTTTCTATACAATTATATGTTACTAATTTTACAGCAACAATTTATATTTTTTGTTTTCAAATATTCCTTATTTTACAGCAACCAATATATGTTCTCTAATTACTAGTTTCGCCCTGTCCTTCGATTTGGTCGGTAACCAATCAATTGTGCTTATTTTGGTCATGTTACCATTATCGATTTGTTGACACAAAAGGAATGTCATGTTTGATTTGATATCTAAATTTTATTGACCCCCCCCCCCCCCACCATCCCATGTGCCACCAGCTATTTTTGTATATAATAATATTTCGGTTTGTGAGAATGAGTCCGACATTCACAAGAAATTATCTAATGAATAGTCAGAATGCTGAAAGGGAGAAAAGGTATCTGATTATTATATGTACGTCATAATTTCGAAATTATGTCTTTGGTTTAACAAAATCACTGCTATCATTTTTATAGGTAACTGACTTTCAATTATAAAACACAGTCAATCTATACAATATTCTACCACGACTATTGCAAAGATCAAAGAAATGCCGCATCTATTATTCTGCAATGTACCGAATACGTCATCTAATGATTATCAGAACAGCGATATGTATGCGTTTGAAATGTAATACATACATAGATCATATTGATTTCACGTGGTGGACCTGATTAAATATTGTGTATTGCCTTAAAACTATTTACGGTTATGTTCACTACCTAATGTTTTACACTCTTTGTGGTTTGCTAGAAAAACTATCAAATCAAGAAGTGATCATTTTAATTTATTATCATAGAAATGAATCAAATACAATGTATAAAAGTTACAAACAAATACATGAATGATTGACATTCAACAAAAATCAATCGTCTGTGTTCCGAAATCGATAAAATTAAACATGTAAACAAACACGACGATGCGACCTCGGGGAGGGGGGGGGGGGTGGCTATCCTGCAACATCCACCGCCATTCTTTATTTCCTATTAATGGATACCTCCTGTTACATTCAATATCTCTACGTAGTTCCTCCCTCATCTGGTGTCATAAGGTTTTGCAAAATCTTTATTTAATTAAACTGTATGCACGATAGAAAGGTATGTTTCGGAGGAATTTTTTTTGTTGGTTATTGATCAAATTATAGTATATTGTATGGGAATTGATATTTTTATTTATTCTATTGATAAGTCACATGATGGTTGAATTCCTTAAATATTCTTGGGACTGTTACTCGCGGACAAATCATATACGGAAAATGTGAAGGTATCTCACTAAACTTTCATGAACACAATATGAATTTTTGATGGATATTGCCGAACAACAGCAAGTTCAAGAAGGAAGTGCGTTTAGACTTCTTTGATACTATCTCCTATAAACAAATATTTAGCCAATTTGGTGTGATGATGATAATTCAGTGTTATAACTGACGAAAATCGTTGTAATTAGACATAGCGCACAACCTATATTTGGAGTTTGAGGCAACGTTATGGTGAAAAACATCTTTTAAGAATACTTGAGTTGTAATTTTCCCCATCTAACGACATCGTGAGCGTATAGAGCAACAATTATTTGTAATTCTTGTTCTTCTCTGGATGATGCCGTCTGAAATTATGATGTCTTCTTTCAAAAATAATCTCAGGAAAATGAATTTAGCCGGAAACACATTTCGCGCCATGTGTGAATGGTGACACAAAACAGGATAATTTTGCTTCGAAGCTTTTATTCCTGATGACGGAAAATTTGCTTCTGATATTTTCATTCAGATTCAAGCGTGATTTCTAGCAAATGAAATTAATTAGAAGGAAACTTACTGTAGAAAGCGATAAAGGCATATGTATATTGAATAAAGAAGGTGTTACACGTCTAACGTTATTTTCCCTAAAAGTGTTCAAATTCGATATCGAAAAGTAAGTCCACTAGAACACCGCATACAACGTCACATAGGAGGAGTCGTCACTGTGGATCACGAGGGTTCGGCTCCGAAGCGGAGAAAACGCAGTATCACCGAGTATGAGATCGATTTGCTCATAAAATACACCATTTTCCTGCAAACATCATATTGCATAGCGTGTGGTTATGAATTCAGTTGGTGATGGGGAGAAAGTAAATAAATATCGGTTAGCGGTTGACGCTGATTTGTTTGATTAATTGTTTACAGAAACGTTAACTTGTTTCTGATGATAAATACACGTGTATATAACTAAATGCAATTTATCAAAATATTGTTTAACGTCCCTCTCGAGAATTTGTACTCATATGGAGACGTCATCATTGCCGGTGAAGGGCAGGAAAAGTTAGGCCTATGCTCGGTGCTTATGGCCTATGAGCAGGGAGGTATTTTTATCTGATATAGGACAGCAACTTTTTTATTGTATTCTTAGAAGATAGAACCTAGGGTTTTTAAAAAATTGTAATATGGAATGCACTGGTACCAACCCCCAATAAATATTGACCGGTCCCTTACTTTCAAAACTAATGCAGGATGTTTTGATGTCCATTGCCTGGTTAGATAATCTATATTTTGCTACATGTTATAGAAAACTGTGTAACAAGAAAAACAATGATTTATTTAGATAATTAAATGTGTTGAGGCCTTTTGCTTTTGTTTCCATGTTTCATTTAGCCTATTTGTGATGCGTTTCCATGTATTAGTTTGAGTTAGTTTAATCAAGCCCATCTGTGATATATTGTCTTTGCTATTTTCTGTCGTTTTCTATTTTTCACTGTGTGTATTTTGAGAATGTTTTAAAGGTCTACTGTGGTTATCACCAGTTAACATGTTTTATTAATTTGCCATTCTTAACCACGATACTAGTAAACTTCTTTTAGATATCATTCCTGAATGCTCAATGTCCTGAATTAAAATTCCAATATTACTTTATGAATTAAATTATTATATTTATTTTAGATATCTAGATTTTTCTATTTTTAAAAATCTATTCTTTAGTTAGTAAGAATTTTTTTTTATCGATAACTTTACTCTCTTATGAAAATGAAACTTTTCAACGTGTCAAACTTGCATGTATGATTTACACCATCTTGACTTTTAAAAGAAGTCCTCAATTAAATTAGTGAATACATGTACATGCATGTCCAAAAGCTCCCTTGAATATCTTTTTTTGTTTTGTTTAGGAAATATGTTATTACTTTGATAGATTAAATTATGAAGGAAAATTGATAATTGAGAAAGTACATAATAACAATTCTAATTTTCTAAAATCACTATAAGGCTAAAGAAAAAAACCCATTTTATTTGAAATCTTACTTTTTGATACACAATACATGTATGTCCATATATATGTACATTACAATTACTTTTCAAACATTTTGAACATCAATAGTAGTCAAAATGTAAATCAGAGAAACTCAAACGCGAGAAGAAAAAAAACCACTTCAAAATTACAGATTTAATTTTTATTTTTATATATTGTCAAAAAAATCTAAAGGGTTCAAGCAACAAAAAAGTAGGTATGGTTGGGAAACCGAAAACAGTACACATACAATATTTCATGTGGGCCCAACTTGTGTTATATTCTTAATATTGGCGTGGAAAATGTAATGTCTGTTTATCTAAGTGAGCATGCAAATTTGCAAAACTGCTCTATAAGGTGGTTGGGGGTGGGAAGGGCGTTATGTATGTATCTAAGTTTGATAATTTTCTTTTTCTAGCTGTATGCAAGACTTGTAAACCTCACATTTCAAAGGTCTTGGAAAGTTTTAATGATGTCCCTAATCAGGTATGTCAAAGTTTTATTACAATCCTACTTAATAAGGTATATTACACATATATTTACAGTTCATTAATGTATTGTATGACTCTAATTCCACTATTTGTAATTACTTATATATGCTATATGTTTTCATACATGTATATTTAACAGTGAACAAAAGAAATTGCAGATGGAATACACCCCATCAGTGCAGTGAGTAATCTGAAAATGAAATAGTAAGCATAGTTACATATATATATTTTTTTTACTTCTATCTATGATATAAAGATAAAGAACACAAAATTGATATGAGGGAGGGGTCAATATTTTACTAATTATGCAAACTGACTTTCTTATGATGTTACATTGTGAGAATTAAAGTTCATAATCTAAAAAGGTATTTTGAAAGCATGTGCAATTCATAGAAAAGCAAAATTTGATCATGTATGGACTCATGAATTTGACAATTTATATATCAGTTATTCAAAATGATTGAGATGGATTGCATGGTTTTGAATACACAAGAATATTTTCTTTCCCCCAGATTACACATGTACAGTCATCACAGTCAGTGACAGTCTGATTTTAGAGAGCTGTCAAGTACTTTTTCTTTATAATATTGTACATTAGACATTTTTAGCTCACCTGAGCCGAAAGCTCAAGTGAGCTTATCTGATCACCTGTTGTCTGTCCGTCCGTCTGTCTGCCTGTAAACTTAACATTTTTCAACTTCTTCAGAACCGCTGGGCTAATTTCAACCAAACTTGGCCAAAAGCATTCTTGGGTGAAGGGCTTTCAAGGTTATTCAAATGAAGGGCATGTCCCCTTCAAAGGGGAGATAATAATAAAATGCAAAAATAGGGTGGGTACGTAATTTAAAAATCTTCTTCTTAAGAACCACTGAGCCAGAAGAGCTGAAATTTATATGAAAGCTTCCTGACATAGTGCAGATTCAAGTTTGTTAAAATATTGGCTAGGATGGGGCCACAATAGGGGATCAAAGTTTGACATACAAATATATAGGGAAAATCTTTGAAAATCTTCTTCTTAAGAACCATTGAACAAAACAAGATTACATTTACATGAAAGCTGAAAGTTTCTGACAAAGTGTAGATTCAAGTTTTTAAAAATCATAGCCCCTGGCGGTAGGTTGGGACCACAATAGGGATCAAAGTTTTACATGCGAATATATAGGGAAAATCTTTAAATATGAGCCAAGGTGACTCAGGTGAGCGATGTGGCCCATGGGCCTTTTGTTTCTGATAGTTTGTGAAATAGAAATTCAACAGTATTGTTCCGTGACATATACAGTGTACTTTGAGGTACACATACCATGTCATTTATATGAAAAATGTGTAACAGCATTGTCCCATGTTGAAACATCCTAATTTAGTCCCCGTGATCTTTAAAACATTAAATTTTATGTGCTTCTGAAGTTCATGAATTATGAAAGAGCTCTGTATTTTTTCATTGTTATATAGTTGTGTATTGACATTCTCACTTCATTGCAATTGAATCCTACAACTTGAAATTTTATGTTTGTTGCTAGGAAAATTGGTTGCTATGGTGATATGGTTAAGTCTGAAGTCTTTAATGGGTTCGAAATGTCACATAAATATTGTGGAACATTATGAATTGTATTTATTTTTAGTGAATATTTTCATTTCAATTCATACATTGTAAATATTCATGTTTTGGTGTGTTATAAATGGGCCCAAAAGAGTTGCTTAGCAACTATTACTGTGCTTTCCGACTCTTTTGATTTTTGTTTTGAGTACACTTAATATTCATTGTTTTGAAATTATGCACCAGAATTTGGCACTTTTCCGATACTTTTATTAATATGTATTTAAAATACCTTAAAATTGTCAAATTTACAGAAATTTGATAGTTATTAAAACCACGCCTATTCCAAAATCCTCTACATGCACCATATAACAGTATTTGATTATTATTGTATATTTTTATTTTGAGGAAATCTTTGCCTCTCCCAAATAATTGTCACTATATTTTGAAACGTTTTATTTTCTTCCATATATAAATTTTAAAAGGCGTGTTTTTGTTCACTTTGCAATTCACTATGCGCTGGTTGCTACATGTATGTAAACCCAAATATTTAATTTTCCATAGCAACCGTTGTCGCACAGAATTTTTACATTGTATGTCATTTTATATCATTGTAACGAAGAGTTACGGAAATTTTCGTTCAAATCCAAGATTATCAGTATGCCACCTTCAGCATGATAGAACTTAACGTGCCACACCTGCTGTGGCACGGGGCCTCGGTTTCATCCGAAGGACCGCCCCATTTTACGACAAGCAAGGGATACTTGGATCTATTCTAACGTGGATACCCACGGGACTTGATTTGTTCGATCACGAGGAGGACTTGGATAATGGTGGAAATAATGTCTGGGAGATAACAAACTTTCCATTTCGCTAAATGTTGATGTACTTCTTGGTATACTTGATTTCGTTTTGGTGCCTTTCAAGAGTTTCCCGTGAGGATTCGGGTTAGAATAGGTCCTCAGTACGGTGAGTACCCCATGCCTGTCGTAAGAGGTGACTAAATGGGGCGGTATACGCCGGCATACTTCATGACGCGCTTAAGGATTAGTATGCTGACGTGAAGTGTGGCAGTTCATACCTTCCTGAATTTTCAAAACTGAAGTTTATTTCTTTTATCTACATTCTTTTTTCAGTGTAGACGGAATTCCCAGCTGTTAAAAAGACATACTCTATTTTTCTGCTTTCATACATGCGTTATTCACAACTGCATCGCATTCATGAGGAAATGCCTATCTTCACAATTTGTAGAGATATCAAATGCAAAAACATTGGAAATATAAATAGATATCTATGAAGCTGATTCTAACCCTGAGTATCAAAATTTAGAATCTAACTCTTGATGAACGATTTAAGCAATGTGCATACTACATCGAATACTTATAAGCTTTCAGTATCACGAGGACGAAACAAGAATTCGATAAAAGAAAAACACAGACCTCCTTCAGGCAAGATGTAAACCCAGACATAATTAATTGGTAAGCATGTTCCTGATAAAGGGCTTAAACATTTTTTTTCAATTAAGTTATTGTCCGTGAAGTTACGTCTGGAAATGGATAATTGTTAATGAAGGACACTTCCATTGAAAGTATTGGAGACGTGCGAATTACAGATAAAGTATTTTCTGAATAGCAGACCTAAACATTAAGAGCGACGTAGGTACTTATTTTTTTTTACTTCTGGTTTGTTCTGCATTTTCAGAAATATAATGGTAATGTATTATGTTTTACAGAAAAGTACTTGAAAAGTAGGAAGCTACATATTATTATCTAACTGAATCTATATGGCAGCAACTATAATGTGTATTTTCACGCTTTTTTGCCACAGGTTTGCAGCAAACCTCTCGCAAATGTTTGCTGCAAATTCATAATTTCAAATTGAATGCAAATGAGCTTTGTGGCAAACAGTTCTGGCATGCATATTGATATAAATATGGTTCCGGCAAATTTGCAGCAAACACTTCTAATAAATTTGCTGCAAACAGGTCTGGCAAATGTTCGCAGCAAACAGTTCTAGCAAGTTTGTGACAATGCTTACTCCTCCTAGGCAACTGATCCCACCTCTGGTGTGTCCAGGGGTCCGTGTTTGACCAGTTCTTTTTTTGGTTTTGCTTAAAAGAGTTATGAGATTGATCCCTGTTCGTTATCTTCACCTTTCATGGTGGGGTAGGGTCGTATGTACAATCGTCAGATTGTCAACTTTGGTACAGAAACCAAAATTCTTATACCCAAATTAAAGACTGTTATGTTCCTTTAAGAGATATATTTAATAATTCCTTTTCAGACCCCATGTGTTCAACCTCAAAATGTTCTGCAAAAAATTGCAAAACTTGTGATATACTGATCACTAAACATTCATTTAGTAGTAATCTAACTGGACGTAGTTTCTGTACCAAAACGTTTGATAATCTGACTTGTAAATCTTCTAACGTTGTCTACGCCATTGAGTGTAACCTGTGTAGCTTAATTTATGTGGGAGAAACCAAGGGTTCACTTAATAAAAGAATATCGGGGCACATATTTCAAATTAATAATGGTGGTAACCAACTTCTTTACAAGCATTTTAATGCACCGGACCACTCCATCTTGTCCATGAGGGTAAGGATTTTAGAAAAAATTTACCATCACACAAACAATCCTACATTAAGCACCCCTTTTCGTAGACAACGAGAAGATCACTGGATCAGGACCCTAGGCACTGCATTTCCATATGGATGCAATGATAATGTGTATGATGTGGGAAATTTGACTAGTCCACAAGGAAATAACGTTAATGTGATGGGACTCTTTCCCAATACCCAAAGACGAAAACGCAGTCACGGACATCGTTCATATAAAAGACCAAGTATAAATGATGTCACGTTTGATTCACTTTTGCCTCACGTCAACAGACAATTGGGTCCACATCATATTCGTACAAAACTTTACTCTATTCCATTGAGGGTTTTACACACGTTATTCG
Source organism: Ostrea edulis (assembly GCF_947568905.1). Lineage (NCBI taxonomy): Eukaryota > Metazoa > Mollusca > Bivalvia > Ostreida > Ostreidae > Ostrea > Ostrea edulis. The sequence goes on along the minus strand of NC_079169.1, from coordinate 63,596,860 downwards.
AAGAAGCTATGGCTAGTCTATACTTGGATTTTTCAACACCTGAATATAGACTGAACTTTATGATTATGGATGTTACTTACCACAGGCTCTATAAACCAGCACGGACCATGGATGATATTCCTTCCAAATCATGCCGTCAGTTCCTTAAGCTCAAATTTACAAACAAAGGAATAGATGCCGTCAACATAAGCAACATTCTTCGTCATAAAAGGGTTCAGTCGTGTATTCCAACTTATTTCAAGTTCAAGTCTACACCCTGTATTTCCTACAGCTATACTTCTACTATTGCATCCAAACTTTTTAATTATAAACAAACTTTGCAGTGCTTAGATATAGACCATCTTATACGTAATCCACCAACATGTTCTTGTTCTTCATCTTCTTTCAACTATAGTCCAGCTGGACATGCCATTACTGGTGAGGTTGATATAGTTGAAAATGAGGACATGAAATCACTTATTCTTAAAGGTCCTAAATACAGAGAACCTCGGTCTTTTAATTGGCGACAGAACTTCATCTCCATTATGAGTTCTGTCGAAGATTATGCCAGACGATGGGCTAAATATGAAAAAGAAGAACTTGATACATTGTCAGAATGGGTTAAAAGCATAAGAGGGATATAAAATCCCGCATTAGACACATGAAAACAAAAGTACGTACCATCTATCCTTCTGTGTTTAGTAAACCAGAAGTGATAAAAGAATTAGATAGGTTACATGAGGAATATGTTTTGGTTCCAGCTGACAAAGCTAGTAACAACATTGTCTTTGTTTGTAAGGCTCATTAGTACAACTGTATTTTAAACGAACTTGGCATTAATTCCACTTTTGGTAATCATACTTATACTCCAACTGCCCTTTCAAAAGACGAAATTCTTCAAAACCATGCTTCAGTTTTAGACACATTTAATATTCCAGTCAATGGGTCGAATGAATATGAGTTACCGTACCTATACTGGATTCCTAAACTACATAAAAACCCTTACAAACAAAGATACATTGCTGGATCCAGTAAGTGCTCTACCAAGCCCCTATCTTTGCTCCTCACGAAAATGTTAACAGCTGTGAAGGAGAAACTTCAAACTTACTGTGCGACTACATATGCCAGAAGTGGTGTTAATCAAATGTGGATTCTAAAAAAATCACAGAATTCTAAGAAAATCACAGAATTTTCCCAAAAATCAATCGCATTAAAACCTATGACTTTTCAACACTATACACGACCATTCCTCACGATAAATTAAAGACTAGACTTTTTGACAGCATAGACAGTTGCTTCTTCAACAAAAACGGAAAACGGAAATACTCATATCTAGTGATCAGTCATTCAAAAACTTACTTTGTTAAACACCACTCTGATTCCATGCACAAGTACTCTGAAGTTGAAATAAAAAATATGCTAGAGTTCCTCATTGACAATATCTTCGTGGTCTTTGGTGATCAGGTCTTCCAACAGTCTGTTGAAATTCCCATGGGCACGAATTGTGCTCCTTTGTTAGCTGACCTGTTTTTATATTCATATGAAGCAGAATTTATTCAAAAACTTCTACGTGAGAAGAAAAAATCTCTCGCTGTGACCTTCAATTCGAATTTTAGATATATCGATGACGTTTTGTCTATTAACAATGATAGCTTTCATTCATATGTCGATTTGATATATCCCTGTGAGCTCGAAATAAAGGACACCACAGAGTCGTCCACTTCTTCTTCATACTTAGATATTTTATTGAAAGTAGACATTAACGGCAAACTGACAACTCAACTGTATGACAAACGGGATGATTTCAGCTTCTCCATCGTCAACTTACCACATTTATGTAGCAATATTCCATTATAACCTGCATATGGTGTTTATATATCTCAACTGATTCGATATGCAAGAGCTTGTTCTGGGTATAGTCAGTTTTTAAATCGAGGTAAGCTACTGACAAACAAGTTGATGGTACAGGGATTTCAACAGTCTCGATTGAAGTCAGCATTTTGCAAATTCTATGGTCGTTATAACGATCTAGTTCGTCAATACGACCTCGCATTGGGTCAAAGGATGTCTGACGTGTTTCATACCGATTGTTAAGCCGTTCTTGGCACACTGATTTTGACTGCGGATAACTCCGTTTACCTGATCAGGATATGGGGCTCACGGCGGGTGTGACCGGTCAACAGGGGATGCTTACTCCTCCTAGGCACCTGATCCCACCTCCGGTGTGTCCAGGGGTCCGTGTTTGCCCAACTATCTATTTTGTATTGCTTGTAGGAGTTATGAGATTGATCACTGTTCGTTATCTTCACCTTGCATAAGAGACATTTAATGACACCAAATCGCATTAGTGTGAGGGGCTCATGCATGAAGACCCTTCATTGAACTTTGACATGTTGAATGTTTACAATGAAGTTTCCACGATAGGAACATTGGTACAGGGTAAGGGACACATGCAGCTATCATATTTTATTCTCACTTTGGGGCTGTAGTGGTATCACCTGGTGGTTTCCGAAGGTGAAGACATATTTTCTGTCCCTACCTCTAGGCCATTGATTGATTGATGTTTTCCGCCACACTCAACAATTTTTCAGTTATCTGGTGGTGCCCAGTTTTCAATGGTGGAAGAGAGAACCCAGATACAATGTACCTGGAAAGAGACCACCGACCTTCCGAAAGTAAACTGGGAAACTTTCTCACTTACCGGCGCGAGTGGGATTCGAACCCGCGCCTACCAGAGGTGAGGCCGTGTGATTTTGAGCACGGTGCTCTAACCACTCGGCCACGGAGGCCCCTACCTCTAGTCCATCATTTGGGACCGAACGCAATATATATTAAGGTGTATTATCTTTCACATCATCTCTATCGTATTTGTACATTGTTTTTGGTCGTTGCGAATATTTTTCAATATATTGAGCCGGTGTCAGAAATTTATATAATACCGATGCATAGCGCTCTTGGTCTTAGCAGTGAGTGTTTATTATTTTGTCAACGCCTGTCGTGACGCCGACTTTTATAAAAGGGAAGAGTAAGGATATAATTTGAATCTCCGACTGTCATTGTAAACAGTAACCATTAAATACCCAGGTGCGTGTGAGACACAAAGTGAAACCACACTGCACCTTTAACTAGGGCATTGAAGCAGTTTATACGGTTACATGTAGCTCGCGTGGACTTTGATATTTTCAAACCCCGTACATGTATAGAACGAAGGCGTGTTACTTCCTGTTTGTCCAGAAAACAAACAACGGATCATATCAATTTGAACTGGAGGATGCATGGGGGGAAAAATCAATGCTCGATTATGTCTTGATTTGGCTTAATTGTAAACATTCTGAATGAAATTCCTAACACTTCGGAGATTTGTAGGATTTCTGTGATGTTCAAATTGATAAAATATAGGTTGTTTTTAAATGAATAACTCTTTATCGACTATTGAATGACTTTTTTGTAAATTCAAATCAAAATTTCAAACATTTAAGTTGTAACTAAAGCTAACCATTTATGCAAATATTCTCGGTTGCTGTCATGTATAATCGTTTTTTCATGGTCGCGAATTGTTGAACCATTTCTATAGATGTGCATCATTTCTCCTTACACCCTAGTCTTCTCTTCGGCTATAAAAAAAACCTTTCAAGTAGAATTAACAATCGTTCATTAAGACTTTGTCTGACACTATATTGTGTTGATCAATATAATATTACAGACGAACAAATTAATCATAGTGTTACTGTGTCTTTATCAGTTTACGATAATTTAAGTCTCTCTGTAGAGACAATAATAATTCAATACATGCGACGTCTCACAGATCGTCCGGAAGACTCGCAGATTGAGCTTCTCAGAACATGCAGAAAGCGTTTTCCGGCGAGAGAATCATTTGTAGGAATGCAGTGTATTTACTTAAATAATGATGGCAAATCGACCTTCGTGAAACATCGTAGTCTGTCATTAAGAAACACTGAGTATACAGTTAAACACGATGGTAATGAAATCCATGATACCGTATGCACTGACTGAACTAATTTTTACATTCTGGAATGTGAAAGCGTTCAAGTGTCCAGGACACGTTCAATCTGCAACAGTGAACATGTGCAATCTGCGAAAGTGTACACGTGCAATCTGTGAAAGTGTACACGTGCAATCTACGATAATATACACGTACAATCTGCGACAGGTACACATTTAACTGTGTCAACACGTACAATAATCATTGACAGTGAACATGTACAATCTGCGAAAATATGTTTTTGTGTGAAATATGTAGTGAAAAACAAATGTGTATATGAATAAACAGTGTATTGATTTATACTGTAGCTCCGAACCGCAGTTGAAGTGTCAAACATAGATACAACTAGTTGTGAATCACTATACTTGACATTTCAAATAAAATGGATGTTTAAGGTAAAACACGATCAATTTTCATATGCAGAAAATAAAAATCTTCCGGATTGGAAGTATTGTTTGATGTTTTCGTAAAACCCTACAAGCGAGACTGGGAAAGACTCGGAATACATGTGACACTTGTGAGCACTAAAGGGCGTGGGTTGGTTTCGTCGACGTCTTAAAAACAAATGTGGATTTAAATACCATGTTTAATACTAGAGACACCCGATCCCACCACTGGTGTTTTATACTAGAGACACCCGATCCCACCACTGGTGTTTTATACTAGAGACATACGATTCCACCACTGGTGTTTTATACTAGAGACATCCGATTCCACCACTGGTGTTTTATACTAGACACCTGATCCCATTAATGATGTTTTATATTAGAGACACCTGATCCCACCACTGGTGTTTTATACTAGACACACCCGATCCCATCAATGATGTTTTATATTAGAGACACCTGATCCCACCACTGGTGTTTTATACTAGACACACCCGATCCCATCAATAATGTTTTATATTAGAGACACCTGATCCCACCACTGGTGTTTTCAAAGGTCCGTGCTTGTCCTGTTCTTGTTTTATATTCTTTAAAGGATTACGAGATTGGTCTCTGTTCGTTAATTTCACCTTTGCATTGTGACAATATCTGAAGATCTTGTATGTATGATATAGTCCTGCTTTAAAGATAATAAAGAAGACAACTGGGGAATCGAATAGTTCTGTCTGTGTAGCCCACTAACACTCATCTCCCATACTTTGGAAAATGGAGTGCAGGGCAGTTTTTCCATATCATGTCGGCTGCAAAACACAATTCCTGTTAACTAAACTTGTCCAGCATTTGACCTGCTAATCTTTGAGAGTTCGTAAATTCAATGCATTTTGAGGGTGTGCTTTTCTTAGCAAAATATATTTTATACCAGAAATTTAGTTCTGAGATCACAAATTTAACCAGGCTCTCGCTTGTTGGAAACAGTCGAACGACTGTTTGAACGAAACTAGATTTGATCCTCTTTATTCCGGATTCCAAGGCCCAATCCAATCCACCCCACTCTTGATGATCCTGCTCAGAACTTGAATTACTTAAAGAAAAAGGAATCTTTCAGCAATTTAACAGTTGTTTCAGGTTTCTCTTTCTCGGGTTTTAAGAAATACAAAAATAAAGCTTCCTTAGAATAAATGTCCTTACAGAAAAAGGAATATTGCAGGTTTCTCACTCTCCGTTTCGTTTTTAGGAAATACAAAATAAAGCTTCCTTAGAAGAAATTTCCTTAAAGTAATCTGAACGAATTCAAACAATGATTCCAGGAAAGTCAACCTCACTCAATAAAGTGGGATTATGACAGTATAACCTAAGTGAATGAGATTATGACAATCTATCCTTAGTAAATGGGATTATGACAATTTACCCTTAGTAAATGGGATTAAGATTGATTGATCATTGTTTTTTCGTCTCGTCGAGAATTTTTCAATCATATTGAGACGTCACCAGCTGTAGGTGAAGTACCACTTTAGACCAGGGCCGTAGCAGTGCGGGTTCTTCATCGTACCAACGACCGGATAAGAACGCCAGATGCAGGCTATCTTCAACAACTTTGTCTTTTTCGTTGTATGTTTTACATCGTGACAACGGCTGCCGTGGCGCAGAACCTCCGTTTTGATTTGCACTTCTAATGCCGTTCGTTCGGCGAAGGAACAGTAACTATTTATGCTAGCCTGGCTCACTGCTGTGTTTGACAATCGAACCCGGACATCCCTGTTACAAAGCAAGCATCCACTAGTGTACTGCGTCTTTAAAGATATTTTTTTCAGTTTTCACATTTAAATTTCCACATTTATTAATTACATAAGTAAACGAGAGCGAAAAAAAAAGAACTATAAATATCCCAAATAAAGATGCAAAACGAAAACTTCAAGAAGATACTGTAGTGCTTTCCAAGACTTCCATAATAATATTCTTAATTTCTGAAATAAGCATACATTTCATATAGGAACTCGAACTCAACCAGAAAAATGCAATGGAAATATGCTACCTAAATATATTTTGTTCTTTGTCACCAAAAGAAAGAAAACACAGCAATGTTTTGGTAAAGATAACCAACCCATACATCGAAAAGATATATCTAGATTAGAATACGATGACCTTCACGATACCACAAGCAGTGACATTGGTTATCAAAAGATTGATTGATTGTTTGTTTTACGTCCTGTGAAGATTTTATTTTCACTCATTCAAACGTAACCAGCTGTAGGTGAAGTACCACAAATTTAGACGTACACGTATGCTTCGTGTTCAAGCCGTAGCTCAGTGAGTGAGGTTGTTTATTGTGCCGACGCCTGCCACGACACGGGATCTCTGTTTTTAAGGTCATATCCGAAAGACCCGTGATTCTTACGCCGAGCGTTTGGCGACGGAGCAATCACTACCTATGTTAACGTCTTAAGTTTGACAGCGGCGGGTTTAAGGGTGGGGATGCAGCCGGCGCACGCTCCCCCTAAAATTTTCTAATTTGGTGGTCTGTTGTTTCGAAAAATGTAAGCGATAATTTTTTTCACTCTAGGAGAATTAAATGACAAAATATTTTTATTTATTGAATTACTTAAAAGTAGTTGGGAGAACTTACATTTTTTCCAAAAAACCTTAAAATTTGGCTTGCGTCATGTTTTTAATTTCACCTTATTAAAAATGACAGAAAATTGGGAAAATGGCTACACAGGAGAAATATTTCAAGCCCTTGTAAAATCGAGGAGTTTCATCCCCCGGGCCCAAAGCAGGACTTCGCCCTGGACCCACTGGGGATCTCAAGACGACCCCCAGAGCCCTTGCCTCATATAGTTGCGCCCCCTAACCGCTATTCCTGGATGCGCCCCTTTTTGACGCTGACATGGCACAAGCGGCGTTCAAACACACAACCTCCCGGTTACGAAACGAACGCTCTAACATTGAGCTACCGCGACTTGTCGGTTATAAAAAGTAGACGGATATAAGATATTTGTCTCTTGTAAAGGTAATGGTGGGAAATTCAACAAACTTATGGAACAGCATTAAATATCTGCTACTTCTCAAATAGTACAATGTAACTGGTTGCAGTGGCATAAACATTTTCGCTAGCCAAGGGTTTACGATCCGATCCGCTTCCCTACAAACCCTTGGAAGATTTAATGCGATTTTCGTAACCTCAACGTTCAGCATATGATTGGACGCATGGAAAGTCCACTGCTCAATCAGAGAACGTGTTACGTTAGATCACGTGCAAAACAAAGGAATTTAAATACCTACAACTGTCACACGGCCGTGTATCAAATACATATCCAAACCAATGATGCCACGTGCGAAGTTCAGACTCGTATTTGCGTAAAGAAGTGCATTTTATTTACTACAGTATCGTGTCATAAGCTTTAATATTAAACATCTCTTGTAATTCCTATCTATCCCAGATTTAGACAGTTGCGTCAGAGCTATTTTCCTCAATTTGGAATTCACCTTACACACGTGGGGTTATTTTTAGACGTAGACTCAACGCCTACATTGTAATGTGTAGCGGTCACCCAGCCAATTGCTGATCACGCTCGCCGTTGCTTAACTTGCGTGATCAAGAGAGAGACTCTACCACATCACTAGAAAAGCTAGCTCTCTAGTGAGTCCGTATAAGTTCCCTCTTATACTGTCCGCTACACTTCCCCCACTCGGGGAAGCTTCGTCCCGAAGCTTAGCGTGAGTCCTCTCTGAGTGTTTGGCACTTGCTCTGTAACGGCACCCGCCGTTCCCGACAACCACCACCGTCGTCCCCGGACGAATCCACGTCCGTACCCAGAGCTCCGAAGAGACTCTACATGTACCTGAAGCAGGCCTCCCGCCAAACACCAGAGTCACTACGCTGCCACCAATTTGTAACGTGTAGCGGTCACCCAGCCAAGTGTTGATCACGCTCGCCGTTGCTTAACTTGCGTGATCAAGAGAGAGGCTCTACCACATCACTAGAAAAGCTAGCTCTCTAGTGAGGCAGTATAAGTTCCCTCTTATACTGTCCGCTACATACATATATTTCATGGGTTCACACATGTTTATTTTCAAAATAATATTCGCACTGATTTCTTTTTCAAGTATGCAATTAAGAGATAGTTAAATTTATTATTAATATTTTTGAATGATTTGCATACCACATTGCGTTACTCTCTGAGCGCAGCCATTTCTAAACAACTTTTAAACAGTAGCTGAAACACGCATATTTATTGGATAAGCATGATGTAATCCAAAAAGGGTTGTTTTCTCCATCCGTTAGAGGGCGCCACTGAAAACTACGAAAATCGCACTGAATCTACCAAGGATTTGTAGAGAAGCGGAGCGGATCGTAAACTTTTGGCTAGCGAAGATGTGGCATACAGGAATCTAGCCCATTTGATATTTACATGTTCAAAAATGGTATAAAATTTCCATTTTCGACAAGCAATTAAAACACCAAAAGCATTTTATGGGGAGAGAATTCGTAAAATTCTAGACCGATAAACCATGTAAGATTTTACGGGAAGAGAATTCGTAAACTTCCAAACCGATAAACCATTTAAGATTTGCTACAGACACGGATTTAAAACTCTGCAAGTGAAACACCTATTGGACAGAATTTACTCGACCGAGAGAGAGAGAGACATTCAGACAAAACCTTATAAGTCGATAATTGTGTTAAACCTTCTGAGAAATTCTGGCAGAAAGAAATGATGACCAAATCAAGGGCGAAAACTTTTCTTGGATTCATTTCATTTTTCGGATTTTTCCCGCTATGTGTATCGGATGGAGTTGAATGTGAGACTATGGCATTATATGACCCAAGATGCAACTGGATCCTTCGTTGGGTCAAATCAAGCAACGGGCGTTCTAGGTTTAACTATTACGGAATTGTCTGCCATAACTCATCAACAGGGCAAAGTGTGTTATACATCAGTGGCAACTATTAAGTCTCTTATTCACACTAATCCATTTCCTATCATCAAATTTTGGACAGGCAGACAGGCTAAAAGAAATTGAATGGACATAAACGTTTTTTTTATTTTTTTGTCACATTACTTTATATTATTGAGTAAAAATGGTCAATCTTCATTTCTCACACGATAACCTCATTTACAATTGATCACAGAGTGAACATTTTCACTGTACATATATTAAGTTTGCTTTGTAGACATATGTCCCCCCACCCAAATTAAATGAAAAGCGACAGACATTTATGACTCATTTTTGCTGCAGAATTAAAATCAAGAATATGAAGAATAATTACTGAGATGAGCACTGCGAAAATCAATCCATCTCTCTCTCTCTCTCTCTCTCTCTCTCTCTCTCTCTCTCTCTCTGTGTGTGTGTGTGTATGTGTCATTGTCATGTCTTCCCTAAGAAAAAACCCGGTTGCAAATCAAGCTCTGGATCACGCTTGTATTGCTGTAATCTTAATGGTCTGTTGCCCAATCACATTCACTTTTATTGGTGAATAAATATGAAAAATATTATAATCTTAAATTCAGCAGCAATTACCGATGTCAAAGATAACCGTTTACCAAGTTTTGCTTTCCAAATTCCATCTGTCTTAAACGTAATTTTAACTTTAAAAGATCAACCAAAACAATCCATGACAGTTTCTCAAATAGAGTTGAAAACCAGATGAAGAAAACGAGTAGCTCTCAATTGTTTCAGGATTTGTTCAAGTTGTTTCAGGATTTGTTCAAGTTAATTGACTTAACGAAGGAGAATATCTTCACAGATGAATAACTTGTGCTTTTTACAGCATTTTTATCGATACCAAGGTTTATGATTTTCATTTTAAATTTCAATTTGATTACCTCCAGTTTACAATTACTGGTCAATGATTTGAAGATCCAAGTAAAAACGAAAGAAATATTAACTAAATGATCAGATTGAGTGAGATAGAATATAGACAATATTACATGTAGCATGGATGTAAAATGAACCTTACCCATTGATCGAATCCTTCAGGGAAGCCACTGATCCATAATAATGGTTACACTAATGAAAAATACAATCTTTCATTTAAGATAACGGTACTTTATCCCTTGCGACTGTTCATATCAGATTCATTACACGCATACACGGTACGAGAGACGAGACTGACAGTAAATCCTACAGGCGCTGATGTACCATTTACAATTTTTGTTGTTTTTATTTGCAAGAAGGATCTTAACAGAACCAAACAGAACTACATGTAAATGTACGAACTCTATATTAACCCAGTATTCGCCAAAAAATTCTAATTCACTTTAAACAGAAGCTATCAAATCTAAAGAAAGAAAATTGCATGGTAAAAAAAAAAACAACTGGTGTTTTGGGGGGCGTTATAAAATCATGACCACTCGGATCACCTCGGACAATTTCATCTAACCTCGGATGTATGATGTTTTCTGCCATAGTACTATATAGTGACGTATAACAACATGTCTAACGCCACTGATCAACTGGAACTACTGACAACTCCCGCTAAATAGGATACAGTCCATTTTGAGAACATCACCAAACGTTTGTGTAGCGAGTATGTGAGCGGATCTAACATCTCATCTTAATTAGATTATTTTAACACACAACACTCTCAGTGTTTTTAACTGTTTCTCTTTAAGAATTATGTTTTTTCTCGAAATAGAGTGTAGTTTTCAAAGGCAACCTCGATAAATTCATTAATATTTTTAAAAGCTATTTTTATCACTACTTTCTTAAAGCGGTAGTTTTTCCGGGAGACCGCATTGCAATTGTCAGGCGTAGCTACATATCAATTCACGTTATACCGAGGTTAGATGAAGGGTACATCACTGTACTTTCATTTTGTATGTCATTTGTTTTTTACGCCACGTTTGGAAAAATTTTCATTCAAACAAACGTCACCAGCTTTAGGTGAAGCACCAAAAATGTTGACTGATATATGGCGCTCAGGGTCATAGTTGTGAGAAATGTTTATTGTGACACGTCACAGGGAACTTCTCTCCGTTTTAAAAAGACTCCTTACTTTAAGTGTTAATGCTAAAGCTTAGCGAAGGAACAGTCATAACAGTTGTTAAAGCTCTCAGGTAAAAATAACAAACAGTCATTAAAAGCAGCGTATGTAGAGAATATATTATATTCCTCCAATACGAGTGTGGGAGAATTATTGAATAGTCTTTGTGTTGAAATGAAACGGATATCGAATATATATTGAAAACAAGCGCTAAATGTTTAATATTGTAAAGTCTACAAACAATACAAAATCGAGAGCAGGGCAAACACGGATCCATCGAAATGGGATCAATCGCCTTGGAGGAATAAGCATTCCCTGTTGACCAGTCTCGCCCCCATGAGCCCTCCAGAACATGCTCTCGTGTATCGATGTAGTAAAATTATTAATATCATTTGCAGGTAATAATGGAATATTGTTCAGTGGAGGCTCTAGAGGGGTTGCAACCCCTTTGGTTGAATATTTTTAACAAAATGTCTCCATTTTTGCCATTTTGGGGTCTTGAGCGCCCTCGAATGTGCGAAAATGGTACGAAATTGGGTGGCAAACCCCAACCCCTTTAAAAAAAATTTTATCCGTCACTGTTTCTACATAAACACTGGAATTCAACGGTGGGGAAACTGAGGTCACCCCATTTGTTACAAGGTTGAAATGTTAGAGTGGTTTGCCATTAACGTCTATTTTCAATAAAACATCTGATGTGGTGTCAGGTTGTGGGAGTAGAACCCAGAACAGCTCAGTTGAGCACCTTTACCACATCCTGTATTTAAGCTATTGTCCAATTCACAGAAATTAAACTGCCACGGGTAGGAGGAAGCGAAGTGGACTTTGCACCGTTGTTTGAGATCATATAATCAAAAAGATATGAAATTAATTGTAAATGGTATATGGAAAAAGCTGTATTCGTCCACTAATATTGGCAGTCATATTTGTATTTAATAAAACAAAGTGCATTGCGTGCAGGAGCAACAAGACAACTCAGTGGCTATTTTTAGTTTTAAGGTCGATCGATCCTCATGTGACTTATCAATATTAATGATTGAAAGTGGAAAAACTGTATCAATTTCCTCTCAATATAGTTAAATTCAATTAATAACCAAAGAAAATGTGTATCTTGCCACCTTTATAAAGATGTCAGATATACAAAAACAAAATTTAAAGTATATATCAACAACAAAAATCACACATTTTCGTTAAACAGAATAAAAAAATTGATAAAAAGTTGTTGAAATGACAAATTTAAAATGTCAACAGTTTTAAAATAAACCTGCTAATTCATAAATAAATAGAAATCAATTGTGGATAATAGGGAAATCATTGTATAATAGACATGCAGTAGACGAAATTCTAGCACAGGAGTTATTGCCCTTGACAACATTTTTTTAAAATTATAAATAATTGATAATCTATGGAAAATAAAAACTTTTTTCAATATCAATAGCTTACCAATTATTTTATCCAGTGAATAAAATTCCTCTGAAAGATATATTTCTATCATGCGCAAAATTTAATTAAATAAAGATTTTGCAAAAACCTATGACATCACATGATATGAGGATCGATCAACCTTAAAATGACCTAGGGTTAGAAAAGTGATACCGTAAGATTGGCGTTTTTCCGCTGTTACGTTAATCTTGCCTTTACATTATTCTAATATAAAATGAGAATTGTGCATGCTGTTACATGTTCGCCATTCGACCGGCCACGTTAGCTCAGTGGTAGAGCGTTCACTTCGCAACCGGGAATCCTGTGGGGATCCGGGTTAGAATAGATCCTCAGTACCCCCTGGCTTTTCGTAAGGGGCGACTAAATGGGGCGGTCCTTCGGATGAGACCGCAAAAACCGAGGTCCCGTGTCACAGCAGTTGTGGCACGATAAAGATCCCTCCCTGCTCAATGGCCATAAACGCCAAGCATAGGCTTAAATTTTGCAGTTCTTCACCGGCAGTGGTGAAGTTTCCATATGAGTGAAATATTCTCGAGAGGGACGTTAAACAATATCCAATCGTAACCGGGAGTTCGAGCCCTGCTCGTGCTAAGGCCGCGTCAAACCTAACACATTAAAATAGGTAGTGATTGCTCCGTCGCCAAACGCTCGGCATTTAGAAGTGAGAATCACGGGCCTTTCGGATATGACCTTATACACAGAGGTCCTGTGTCGCGGCAGGCGTTGGCATGATGATAAAGAACCCTTACTGCTACGGCCCTGAGCGCTAAACATAGGTCTAAATTTGTGTTACTTCACCTACAGCTGGTGACGTCTGAATACATGTATGTATGAAAATTCTTGACGGGGCGTAAGAAAAAATTATCAGTCAATCAATCATGTACGTCGTTCGAACGACCCTTACCGTACATTTTCATATTTAATTTTATATTATCTTTGTAAGCTCAATCAAATGATAGAAAATTTTGATTGTCCAAAATTTTGTTCTATATTTATTGAGAGAAATACGTTCACATATATTCGCATTAACTAAATCAAAGTAAAATTTTAAATATGCATCACTTTTGATGTCATGCAAATCATATTTTGTCAAATTATGTGAAGCTGTATTGAATATGATAGCTTATGAAAGATGATACAATTGTATATCTTTAAAGATATGATACAGCTCATACCAACACATTTTTTGTCTGCCAAAAGCAAAGAATTATATCTCTCGTACCTCAAAATAAATGTGTAATGTAACTTAACGCACACATTTTACGATATGTACTGTTAAAAATTTCCATTGGAAACGACTCATCCAGCTCATTAATTTTCGTCGTTGATTCCGGAGATTGTCGAAGTTTGCTAAACGATGAACTCCAGTGCAGTGGATGTACGTGTACGATAAAGTCTTTTAGCAATTAATAACTCTGTTGAAGACGCGAAAATACAAGATTCATTGTCTAATGAATGATATTGTGGTGTTTAATTCTATGCACGTCTTTGTCACATTCTCCATTATCAGCCAAAAGTGACGTAACATTATTATACACAGCGCCCTCTCCGAATGAGGTCATACAATAAGCAATTGGTTTTTCTTTCTTTCTAGGAAGCAAACGTTATTTTAGCAGTAGTATACTCTGGTTCATCATTAAATAAGCAAAATGTAAAACTTCGATGTTGTGAACAATTTCATTAAGATGGGTATGTCTCGGCCAAGAATAAAATTTAACAAAAAAACGATGTTTATTATCACATGAATGCATTCTTTCTTTTTTTTCTAAATTGTACAGATACCAAACAAACGTATATTTCTTATATATTTATTGTATCTTGTGTTGAGATCAACGGGGAATTAACTAATTCAAGAATCAACACAAATTTGGCTGCATGAAATAACAATCATTTCTCGTTGGTTTCTTCGCAAAAAAAAAAAAAAAAAAAAAATCAAAGGAAAACGCATTTTTATATGTTTGTTTATATCATTTGTTATAGAAATTACATTTCATTCTCCTACGGTACTTTTTTAAAAAAAAAAATCAAGAAGTCAAGCCATCGCTGACATGGAGAATACGTCTTTGAAAAACATTTTTTTTAGACTGGATGTCGATAATAAATTCAATGTACAGTAGCAAAAACAAAACAAACAATGCCGATTTGATGGGATTAAAGTTATTTCAAATGTTGGAAGTGACAATAATTGTTAATAAATATATCATAAAGTTTTATCGCGTGTAAACGTTATTTCTCTACACATTTTACATGTTAATTAACTTACATGTAATTGTTGCGTTCTAATGTTGAGTATTAATTTTTAAACTATGGTTTTTCCCACTATTTCAAAAAAAAAGTAAAGTATGATTTATATTGCATTATCGTTAATTTTGATCATTTTAAAATGTGCACTGTAACATAGGAAATCAATGATAATTTCTGTTTTGCTGTAGTTGAATTTAATGATTTAGCTCAATATTTATATTGTGGTCCTCTTTAAATAGAGGAAGTTGATATGCTACAGGACCCACAAAAAGAATAATACACAACGCTTACCTTCTCTGTCAAAGAAACGCTGGTATCCTGATGTGTTCTCTTCCTCCAAATTCTAGACTGCTTGATGAAGACACGAAGAACTACCGACAGGTGATCAATATTTATCAGCAGTGAATTTCTGGACAGTCAAAACTCGGTGATATTGGCGGCGTTATGTTTCGGGTGACGATTATTTATCATACGTGGGATGTGCTTCCCCAGTCCGTATGAACAAGCTTTGCAATCGGGATGTACAGTATGAAGCACCATGCTTCGTTTCACATTGGGTTCCGGGAACCAATTATCTGAGGAAACAACATTTCACCTCACAACTCAATCATAGTCGGAAATTTAGAGAATCGCCAACAGTTGAATATCTTTCAATTTATAACTGTATGAAGGCAACATTGCCACAATTGTATTTGTGAATCAGACGAAGACATTTACTGGCATATGGCTTTTTCATTATTTCAGTCGGTAGAATCTCCCCAAATGATATGTCAATGAACTGTGTGTTAATGTTTGATACAATATTTGTAGCGGCTAGGAAGTTTTCATCGATATATCTTCAGTCTCTCTGGTGTGAAATATAAAAAAAATCATTTCACATGTAGCTTGAATTATTGTTCATAAATGGTTTTTTTTTATTCTCATCTTATTCACTATAGTATTAGCATAATGGAAATACGTGCAGTTCCATGTTTGGTCTTCAGAGAGCGATTATCGGACATTAAACATATTCCTTCTTGTAGATTGTTGATCGATAAATAAGGTTTCATTCTAAAGCTAATATATAAATGCAATAAAACGTAAATAACGGTCCTGTAAAATGTTTATTTTTTATTTTGTAATAAAGACCCACAGGATCTTAAAGTGTTAATATATTTCATTACCTATTTTGTTTTGTCGAATTACTGATCCATTAAAAAGATTGATTGATTGTACATGTATGCGGTTTCATTTGATATCAGTGCGAGATACCAGGCGTAGAGCCATTGTCAATGCGGTGAAGGTGGAACCTGAGTTTTAAGGTTTCGATCATCCAAAATACGAGGTGACTAGCTTAGAAGGAGCGGATAATAACAAGTTTTTAAAATTGAAGAGTATTCAATCCACACACTCGCACTTACGAAGCAAACGCTTAATGAACCCTTTAACGCTTTCAGATTTTCGATCACGACTTTTCCCCTCTGTAATGTTGATGTGAAAGACCATGGGTAAAGCTCTAGATTGAGATGATTATCACAAATACGTAGAATGATGTCCAGATCTCAATTAAATATGGATTTTGATATGTACACAAAAGTATTAAGACAAACTTTGCTTTTGAATGACGTCCCCACCGATCGCTTCGTTAGTGTTCATCTTCGGTAGATTGTACTTGGTCCACATACAGGCTACATTTAATGAAATCAAATCAGGGGAAGTAGGATGAGACCAAGATTGTTTCACAAAATCAAGATTGATATCTCCCAGACAAATTATTCAAAAGTGAATATAACGAACAGTGATCAATCTCATAAATCCTGTAAAGAATACAAAATTAATAGAAGGGCAAATACGGACCCCTGGACACACCAGAGGTGGGATCAGGTGTCTAGGAGGAGCAAGACACGGTGCTATTATTACTGTCTGTCCAGATGCACTGTTACTGTTGCTCGTGCATGGCGTGATATATGATTGAAATTAACATCTGTAACAATTAAGTATCATGTATGCAGTAATAAGGAATACTTTTCAGACAACCAGAATAATGTAGCCTTTAAAATCCCGTCCACAGTACCGTATATCGTTTATTTTGTTTTTTCGCAATAATTCAATTTTGACTTTTCTTGGAAGCATTTTAGCATGTTTAGATCATAAAAATAATTCGCATTAGGGTTTATCGTAAAGTTTTGAACACAAATGTGTTCTTGCGATACTTTGTTAGAAAAAAAGAAGAATCGATTGGAAGTATGATGTGATAAGGAATGTAATGGTGAAAATGCAATCATAAACAATTACAAAACAATATCATAATTACCGTATATCGCAAAAAATAGTACTAGTGGTACACAAATTATAAATAACAACCAAATATGATCTCATTGTGTAGACACTTCATCAAACAATATCGCAAATATATTTTGAACCACGATTTAGATTTATTTCATAGCAGGTCATCCAAATGGCTGCGGAAATCGAATCCTTCCAAACCTAAAGCACTATTTTTCACACTAAGATCAAACTATTTTCCCTTAAACTTCACTTTTCAGCAAAGTCGATTAGAATATATTCGTAACGTCTTGATCTTGAAACAGTTAGGATTACTTTTTTAGTAACGATCTTAACTGGTCTGAATAAATTAATAGCATACTTCAAAGGCTCATAAGATTTTAAGTATTCTTAAAAATAAATTAAAATTCAGCATCTGTTGCTTGATTGATTGTATCTCCTCTTGAGAATTTTTCACTCACATGGAGACGTGACCAATACCGGTGAAGGGCTTCAAATTTCGGCTTATGCTCGGCGCTTACGGTCATTGAGCAGTGAGGGTTCTTTAGCGTGCTACTACTGTGACACGGGACATCCGTTTTTAATGTCAATCTTCGAGGACCAGCGACATTCACACCTTATGCCGAGCGTTTGGCGATGGAACTGTCACTACCTGTTTTAACGACTTATCTGGTTTGAACCCCGACCCTCCGCATACAGGACGAACGCTCTACCTCCAAAGTTTTGTTGAAAGTATCATTATCTCCTCGCGCAACTAGTTGCGAAGAGCATCGCTGCTGTACGTGGGCGTGTCTGTTATGTACAGCCTGTGGACAAAATTTAAATAGAACCCTTGTACTGAGGATTATCACACTTCGCATTCTTCTGTGGCATTGTAAGAGGACAAACCCTATTTATTTTCAAGGAAATTGGTGAAATGTTTTTTTAAATATCGCGTAATCACAACAATTAAACACAGGGATTTTATGTACGAGTTAACAATATAGACTTCCGGATAAAGTAAACTTAGAATGGAATGGTAAGAGAATGGAGAGGGAGGGTTAAGTTTTGAACTGTTATGAATCCCGGTATATTGACATCGTGCACGAATTCAGGTAAGGTGATGAGCTAACTTTTTGTTCGTATGTTGCCATATTATTGAAAGTTAGTGTGCACAAATCTTGAGACGTGTTTGAATTAAAAATGTGCACAAATTCGTCAGCATGCTTTGAGTAATAAACAAAGTACTTAAAGTACTCGTGGGAGTTGAACATTGTGGAAATTCAGTTAGAAAAGATAGTACTGGAAGGGTAGGGGGTTAAATGACTGAATATTATTATGATTTTAGATACAAATCAACTGTTGTTGTTTTTCAAAGCGTTACAACAGCAAACATGGATAATGGAAGGCCTATGGGCCACAACGCTCCTCGAGTAACTGAAGTCGTGTTGTTGTTTTCTAGAATTTCACCCCTTTATATTCTCGTGAAAAATGTGACCACATATTATGGCCCAAACCTTCAAATCAATATGCTTATCAATGCCTTGCAGTTATGAAGAAGTTTTTCCCCTGTATATATACATTCAAGTTTAATCCTAGTTATAGCTAATCCTAAGGATTCATTACTTGAAAAGGTAGTCCAATATGCTAAACTGTCACCTGAGTATACTACAGTCCTGTAGAGGATCAATGGAATGGTAAATAATTTTATAATAACTCAAAATAAATGAAATGCAAAAAAATTAAAAATTGTCGGGCATCGGAAATGCACAAGCCGAGTTGCGCAAGGAATGGGCATAGAGGGAACCGGCAGAAAAGTTTTCAAGAATTATCAAGCAGGGAGCAAAATTGTGCGTACATAAATTTCAGCCGACTTAAATCCTTTGTGACCTTGACCTTTAACCCTTGATCAAAATCAATAGGCTTCTTTGTCTCATCAAGGGCGATAATCCATCTAAGTTTAATTGAGATCCTATAATTTGTTAAAAAATTATAGTGCAGAAAACAAAATTTTCTCCAAATTTCAGTCTATTTATAGCCACTGTGACTTTGATCTTGTGACCCCGGAATCGATAGGCTTCTTGTCTTACTTAATCGATCTAAGTTTGATTGAGATCCTATAATTCGTTCAAGAGCTATGGTGCGGAAAACAATTTTCTCCAAATTTCAGTCTATTTATAGCCCTTGACCTTTGACCTAGTGACCCCAGAATCGATAGGCTTCCTCATCTTACTGAGGGTGACAATCCATCTAAGTTTGAATGAGATCCTATAATTTGCTCAAGAGCTATGGTGCGGAAATGAAATGTTGATGCGTGCCCGCCTGCCCGCCTAAAGGCACTTCATCAGATCATAAGCCGAGTTCGACTTCATCGCAACTCCGCTAAAAATGAAACACTAGTCAAATAATGTTATTTATTGCCAAGGTATTTGGGATATTATACTGTGGCTCAAACAGGGGGTGAATGAACCTGACAGTATGGAAAGCATACAGTGGAATCAGACTCGTGATGCTGAAAATCTATAGTGATTAATAAACTATACATGTACAAGATCCATAACTATTTTTTTTTCAGTTTGTGAGGGAGAATCCTCATGTCTCTTTCATCTGTAGACAAATAAACAATGTGTTTTGACCAGAATAATTTCCAATCCTTTTTGCAGCATAAATTCAACATTGTGGTAACTGGGTTAAACACTGATAGTGAAGTAATACATGCCAGCACCTTATCCCATGCTCTTAAAATTTGTTTGACACACACTCATGACATCCACTCAAACATTACAGAGTGCAGCAAAATCCCATTGTAATAGGGGATTCAAAATGGAGAACTGGTACAAAATATGGTACATACTATTCAAAAAGGATAATGAATTTGACATATTGATGTCTTGGAAAAGGAAATTCTGACATCGGGGCTCTAAGCGTTTTCAAACATTGTCATTTGATAAAAGTGTTCTACATTTTTAAAAATAGAGATTAATATGTCTTTACATACATAGGTGAGAAAGTTTCCATTATTCCTAGCCGAGACATACCATGTATGCGCGAAAAATTCATAAACAAATACCACACTACTCACGTAGAAAATGTGGACCTTACCGTCATCAAGCGCAGCGAAACACGCCATTTCGAGATTATAGTCAACGAAAGCTCGGTAACAGTAATGAATAAGGTACACTCATTTTGTATCTATTTTGTGACTTTCTTTATTAAAAGGAACAGTTTTCTAATGTGTAACGTGCAATTACTACGTAATTCAATAACTTGAAGCATGAAGCAGTTTCACTTTGCCACCGGATATAAGAAATTTTATTTCGTATTCCGATCCCAATCGAAAGTTGTTGACTGGAAATGACGTGTTTTAATGCAATCTACATGTAACATCAAGCATTTTTTATATCACATTTAAAAAAAACCCAAATATATACACATACACAATGTTGTAGAGTTATTTCTTGTAAATTTTCTGAGGTTTCGCACCATATTCGATATTTCGCGCCACGGTGTCAATAGGGCTTGTGTGCAGTTGTCGTTCGTTTCCCTATCAATGTTTATAGGTGACGCTGCGCTACAAAGGACAATTTTCAACCTTATCTTTTATTTTTCTATGTCTATCAGTATCAATTTGATCGAAATCTTGTATTCAAATTGATTTGAATACAATATAATTGAATTTATTCACATGTCAATTATCAAAATTAGATTAATTCAGAAAAGTTACATGGATTATTTAATGGCGGATGTTTATAAAAGTTTATGTTGATTTACCTAGGAGTAAATCAGCTGACACAGAACCCCCGCTGACGACCACTATACAAATTACTGCGCAGAAAAGTGCGTGATGACCCAGGGAGATTGAACATAGTTCAACTCCCAAAAATGATTTGATAAACATATTTTGAACATCATGGTTTCATTACCACTCGTGTCAGTTGCATGTAACAATACAAAATTAATCTGTGAGGGTTTGGGATGTATGTTATTCATGAAAGCAAAAAAGACATTTGGCAAGATTCAGCGATCTCTCATTACTAGGATTTTGTCTCGTTTCATTACGAAAAATAATGTTGCTTTCGTTGGAATAGTTAGATTTGGTGCTTTATGCATGTAGTTGTATGGTAGGTAAATCACCAAACATTACATCGTACGTGATGTCTTTCTGATAGGAATAAGGGAAACTGTCCAACCACGTATCCATGTTATGCAGCCCCACCCCCTAGCAAGATGTTTTGCACCTGTTTATTGGTTAGCTGGTATACATAGTGTTGTCCATTTAATATATTTTGGAACCTTTCCTTGATACACAAGATACCTCTTCCGCTGAGAGAGAGAGAGAGATGAGAGCAGAAAGAGACTGGGATTGAATTGAAAGTAGTTTCATCTTCATTTTCTACAAAAGAAGTTGGCCTCATTCCTCATTTATGCCTCAATAATGCCTATGTTCATAACATTTCCTCTCGCGAGGGGATGCTTCCATTCGCGGAGCTCTTGTTTGCCCGTGTGGTTTGCCAGAGGACTCGTCATTTTCTCTTTGTATGTAATAAATATAATCATGTCAGAATCGAATTATTCAGTACTCTCTTACATTTACTCAGATAACTATTATTGATTGTCATTCACTTCTGTGGGGAGACGAAGCACAAAAGGTTGATATCAACCAATTTATTCTTTTTCTGTGCAAAATATTCATTCGAGATTCTGATAGATATAGTAACATTATTACCTAATTATGCATAAATTCATTTTTACACATGTACTGTAAAATATGTTCAAATAGAAATGAACCATGTTCTATGAATTTTTGCAATAAATTGTGATGTGCAGAGGGTGTACGGCGAGGGGTCTGGGGGCCGCTCAAGGCCCCCATCGGGTCCAGGGCAGGGCCCTGGTAGGGGGTCCGGAGGAGAATAATGTACCGCAGATACTGCAGACACTTATTTTTCACCTATGCTTGTAGCATTTAATAGGTTGTTTTTTGTTTTTGTTTTTTGATGTGTACGCCCGGGCGTTTTGACGTAAACGCAGCTACGCGCCTGATCTGGTAAATATTAATGAAATTGAACTGCGTTATATGGGGCTCAGTTAACGAGAGCAATTTAGATGAAGAGGTGTTGAACTTTTTTACTTGATATTGAAATGGAGCCGAGTCGCATTCCACCGTTCCTACGATACAACCAGTGTTCAACGTCTCGAATGCAATGCAGCATACATCCAGTCACCAGTTGTTCTCTTCCTTTATATCTATTTCATCATTTAACCATTGCACCTTTAATTTGGCGTATAATCCATTTAATTCTGCACAGTAACTCTAGCCTACCTCACCCGAACGCACAGCCAGTTTTGTTGTTTTCATTGTTACATATAGGTATTCCTACGCGGCATTTCAAAAACGTTAATTGAAGCTTTTTGACGAGAGAAACTATTTGTTTTTCTATTTCAAAAATTCTTTATTTGATGCATGTATCAAACGAAGAATTGGACGGAAAACGTTTTCATCAATACGCTACGCATTTTTAATAAAAGTTACATATCAACCAAAGTTACTACCGGTAGTAGTAACGTTTTATGTGTCACTTACTTTCATATTCACATCAAAAGAAACAATAAAAATGTTTCATTCAAAATATTAAAACAGAAATACTTGAGATAAGCATGTTTGAGGACGCTCTAGCAAGTTGGTTTTGAGTTCGATTTTAAGGATAAACAAGTTAAAGCGTATGGATGCAAGGATACTGTTTTTGTTGTACAATAGGGTAAAGGGAAGTGTCATCTTCCAAGTTTTATCTTATATGATGTGAAGGAATTTCACATTAGATGGGCCAAAAGTAGTTCCAACATGACCTGCACTTAACTTCCGAGTTTTTCTAGCAAGCGACCCTAAATGTGTAGCGAGAAACAGTCTTTATTTCCAGACCAATGATCATATACTACGGATTACTAAGTTTACCTGAACGAGATCCCGGTATAGTGTTCATGACAGGTTATAATGTCAGACCATAGAATATCTATTATGATACAGTGTAACTGAGATGTAGGTTTGCAGTCAAAAGTATGACAAAATCTGTGAATGTTACAGTGATTGAAATGGTATGATACATGTACAAATGATGATTATACATGTACAATTTACCGAAGAAATGAAATGGTTTGGTAAGCAAATTTTCTTGTAAGGGATGAATTTAAAAGATCATCAGATCTTCAGAAGTGTTTGACACGTTAAACCATGGCAATTTGCAAGATGTGCATTCTGATTAATGTGTTGAACTTTTATAGAATGAGATTTACCTTAAAGATATTTGCCTTTTGTTGCTGCTGTTTTTTTTTGTTTTTTTTTGTATATATTATTCGATGATTTTTGGATATTTTATTTTGTCAAGTTTTTAATTTTAGTTGTATGACAGGGGAGGTCACTTTATCATATTCAGGGATTTTTATAGAAGCAACTTGTGCTGTCAATATTGTCTAGATCTCCCCTTAGCTGGTTTTTGTAATCATTTTATAGAATGATAATATTTGTTTACTGTCATCTAATAAATGACACTATTTCACACAATACTGGTGTTATGTTATGTTGTTCCATCATTATCCAGAGCACCAATATTACATTAAGTATGTTTGGTTGTAGTGTTTGATTTTCCATGACTACCCCCAAGGACAGCTGTTATCGGCATTGAACAAAGACATACTACCCCCCCCCCCCCCCATTATTATACCCCCCGCAACAAGTTGTGGGGGTATACTGGAATCGGGTTGTCCGTCCGTCTGTAGACGCAATGGTTTCCGGGCTCTAAAGCATTATCCTTTCCACCTACCGTCACCATATCATATATATGGACTACCCATGGGATGAAGATGTTCCCTATCGATTTTGGGGTCAAAAGGTCAAAGGTCAAGCACACTGGACATCGAAGTAGCAATATGGTTTCCGGGCTCTAAAGCGTTATCCTTTCCACCTACAGTCACCATATCATACATATGGACTACCCATGGGATGAAGATGTTCCCTATCGATTTTGGGGTCCAAAGGTCAAGCGCACTGGACATTGAAGTAGCAATATGGTTTCCGGGCTCTAAAGCGTTATCCTTTCCACCTACCGTCACCATATCATACATATGGACTACCCATGGGATGAAGATGTTCCCTATCGATTTTGGGGTCAAAGGTCAAGCGCACTGGACATTGAAGTAGCAATATGGTTTCCGGGCTCTAAAGCGTTATCCTTTCCACCTACAGTCACCATATCATATATATGGACTACCCATGGGATGAAGATGTTCCCTATCGATTTTGGGGTCAAAAGCTCATGTGCACTGGATATTGAAGTAGCAATATGGTTTCCGGGCTCTAAAGCGTTATCCTTTCCACCTACAGTCACCGTATCATACATATGGACTACCCTTGGGATGAAGATGTTCCGTATCGATTTTGGGGTCAACAGGTCAAAGGTTATACGCACTGGACATCGAAGTAGCAATATGGTTCGGTTTGTCATGCCATTTGTTTTTTACACTCAGAAAAGAGGTAGTTTATACCTATTACCAACACCCTTTGGGAGATTGGGGTAAGCGGGGGGTATTCTTAGTGAGCATTGCTCACAGTACCTCTTGTTGTTTTAAAAGTCAAATGTTTAATCAAAATCAATACAATATGTAGCATGTGAGACGGTAAAATCAACTTTAAAAACAAATATTTACATTTATCACTTCCTTATATTATGACATTACTAATGAAATCTTGTAACATGAAGTCTGTCACGTGACCAGTCTTTCTTGCGTATGAATACAATCATCGCTTCAAACGTCAGGTTTTCTTCCTTACGTAATGTAGTGGCGGATTTGGAGGCCCTTGCCCTGTTTTCCACAAATTAAAAAAAATAGAAATAGTGAGAGTAAAATTCCAGATTGGTACCCAAAATGGCTAAGTATTTTGGCTAATACTTGACTTACACATGCCCCCCCCCCCCCCCCCCCTTTCGGTTATTCTAGATCCGCCACTGTAATGACATCATAACAGAAACAAATGCATCAGGATATTTATACACAGTTTATTTTGTAAACAGACAAGAATTTCACCAATTAATAAAAAAGCGGGGAAAAAATGGAGGCAGAGTTATAAGCCTATTGATGATGATGATAACCTGTTGTTTCCGGGCAACTGCCATCACGGCTGACTCGGCATGAGCGAAGCTGGTTTAGAGGCTCGAAAAATTACGTTCATGTCAGGGTACCGTTGCGAGTCTTCATTAAAATCCTACAACAGA
The DNA here is from genome assembly GCF_947568905.1 of Ostrea edulis. Classification (NCBI taxonomy): domain Eukaryota; kingdom Metazoa; phylum Mollusca; class Bivalvia; order Ostreida; family Ostreidae; genus Ostrea; species Ostrea edulis. Next base: position 63,571,312 of record NC_079169.1, on the reverse strand, counting down.
AATCTCTCAAGTGAACAAAAACTGTCAGTTCGGTTTTATTTTCTCTTACACACACTGAAGGTAAATAAAAGAAGCAACCTACCTGAACTTCGTCAAAATCTGTCCCACTGTCTCGGGGCGTCCCCGACATGGCTCCTTGTACAACCACGAGTCCTAACGATGAACATGCTGGTGTTTCCTTCCCAAAACTTGACTAAGAACGTAATGTTAACTTGACCCATCTATTATCCATCAATTCTCTCTGATCCTTTGAATTTCTGTCGAAATCTGTGTTCAACAATTGCGTTTCGACTTAGTAGGCTATGCCAACGCCACAGTTTCTCCATCGCTGATCGCGACCATATAACATCACGGGTGTAGTTTACTCCACGCTTCTTGTCTTCAATTCAGTTGACTTTATGCTCTAAATTACCTTTATTTTACACCTGCTTCGTCTTTTTTCAAACTCTAAATTAAGTATTTATATCTTATATTTTCTTAGATATTGTTCCTAATTATTTATTCGATAAAAATCTAATGAACTATATTTTGTGTTGTACGATCGTTATTTCGGTCATCTGCTACATAATCATGAAATCTCGGTAAGAACACAAATCAAAATAATAAAATATCATTTGGAGTGTTATTGGGATATGACATGAAGTTGGTACGTGATCAAATCTACTATAACGCCCTCTTGGCGTTATAGGATTTAATCACGTGACCAACGTCATGTCATATCCCAACATTTTATTTTTCCCTTGAGAATTTCTAACTTTACGGTTACACCTTTCACGTGTATCACCTGATTATATACTAATTTTTGTTGATATGTCCGACGAGATGTTCTAAATCAGTTCATCGGGAATTAATCTGATAAACATGAGTGTTTCCCAGCCTGTTTGGAAAGTAGTGTAAGAAAATGACATTCACACTGAAATTAACAAAAGTGTGAAATATCCCAAATAAAATTCAATTAAAGTTTTTTAATGATTTATATACATGTATATGTCTTGCATATTTTAATATATTATATTTTTTGCGCAATATTGATTTGAACGTCAATACAGGGGCAGCTAAAAGTACTCAAAGGAAAAAAACCGAAGAAAATGTAAGAAATAGAAAATTCAATGTGAGACAGGATTTTTTGATATTCTCACTCGTGCGTCGCACTCGTAAAGATATCAAAAATATCCTGCCTCATGTGAATTAAATTCTATATCCAGCAATAAAACATTGAATATCCTCTATGTATTCAAAGCTAAATGCGCTAAACACGTTTATGCTTTATAGCCATTAAAAATTTAATTAAATTCAATATGAAAGTTTTAAATTCTAGAGGCGGTATGAACAGTTTTTACGACTTCGACATTAGACAATTTCAGCGGTCCTTTGATACACACATTTTCTCTGCTATACTACGTGGAATTGATGAAATCTATTGCTAATTACACAGTATACAATGAACATGCATAGTGATAGATGAGAAAGCGTGTCTGATTTGTGGTTTGATATTTTCCTAACTAAAAGTGTTCATTAGTTACTGTCAACTTCATTCATAAGTCGAATGGAGAATTTAAGCTCAGGCAATCCGCCCAAAATCGGATGAAACAAACCTATCAATACCCATTCTTCCAATATGTAGCACTCGGAAAATTAAAACCAGCAAGAGCTGATGGAAACATCTAGGATTGCCTACAAAATTTTCGTTTTCCACCCTGCAATTATGATCGTACGAGTGATATATTCACGTAATCGCGACCATGCAGGACTATAGGGCTTTACTGATTACTCAGTCACATTTATACCTATTGATACTGAAGGACACTTGTTCAAGCAAAGTTAAAAGTACAGATATTTGTAGAAAGAAAAAGAAAACATCTTTGTTAATTTGTATTTAATATAAGAGTATTATTTCACGATCTAGTTCGTCCATACAACCTATATATCATTGGGTCAAATGCTGTCTAACGTGTTTCATACCGATTGTTAGGCCGTTCGTGGTACACTGATTTTGACTACGGATAACTCCGTTCACCTGATCAGGATATAGGGCTCACGGAGGGCGTGACCGGTCGACAGGGGATGCTTACTCCTCCTAGGCACCTGTTCCCACCTCTGGTGTGTCCAGGGGTCCGTGTTTGCCCAACTATCTATTTTGTATTGCTTACAGGAGTTATGAGATTGATCACTGTTCGTTATCTTCACCTTTCATTTCAGAAATAAAAGTGCAGGTAACTTGTATTATGAGGATATATATACAATGCCAGTATAGGATTTGTATAATCGGCGAACGCTTCCATTTCTTATATACACCCATAAAACGAATACCTTACACATAAATGGCAGTCCTATGTCAAAATCGCAATCGCTTGGCACGTAAAATGTCATTGTGGTGTTCGAAAAACAGTAGGGTTACTGCGGGCCACAACAGGGACTCCAAAAAGTAGTTCACACTTCCAAAACTAGTTCTCACAGTTTTATTAGGATGTCGCCGAAACAGAGATGAAATATCACCAAGTCGTTTGTGTCTTTCTCTCTTTGTAGTTCCGTGATGATCATACGTTCACAGATGACTATATTTAAGGTTTTAATTAGGTTAAACTTTCATTTCAATAAGAGGTTTTTATCTATTTATTGTTTTAAGTCTCATTCAAGAATTTTTCACTCATGTGGAGATATGATGTCACCAGCTGTAAGGCGCATTTTAGCCTGTGTATGACGCGCAGGGCCGTAGTGCTCAATGGAGTTCTATATTGTACCAACGCCTACTGTGACACGGGATCTCCCTTTTTAGGGCCATATCCGAAAGACCCGTGACTCACTTCTAATGTCAGGTGCTTGGTTAAATGAACAGCCACTGAATCGAAACCGGGCCTTTTAGTTGCGAAGCCCGAACCCTAACTACAAGGCTAACTCGGCTGTTTCCATAAAAGGTAGGAATTTCCTTGTGCGCTGTACCTGGTAGATGTATGAGCACCGGGTAAACAATGGTTATAGTTATCTGTTTTCCACCGTTAAGTGCATTAAAGGGACTGGTTCACGATTTTTGAATGAAAAAAAAATCATTTTTGATGTGAAACATTAAAAATATAACCGATTTAATGTTGACAGCCAAAATTTTGACCATCTGAACGTAAGAATAAAAGCAATATTTTAGCCTTAAATTTGTGATATGTAATGAAGACTTGAATCTTTTCATGTATACAAACAAACCAGGGAAATGTTAATTTTGTAATATAAAGCATCTTAATTTTGCATAGTCATCAATTTTAACTTTTAGATGACATATTTTACCCAAAGAATGCTTGAAATGTGAAAGGAATAATAAACTTAGATTGACATTCATTGTTTTTTGAAAATTTCGTAAACAACATACCGCAATCTTTGTTTACAAAACAAATGATAAGCTCTCTAAACTGAGCTTCTGTAATAGTGTATAACCTTCAATTTTATGTGTAATGTTTTAAACACATTAGACAATATATTTTGATCATTAAAAGTGAAAAACAAAATTTTGGGGGAAATCGTGATACAGTCCCTAGGATCTTTGGGATGATTAAAAAGTTATAAATATCCTCAGTCGAATTTTTATAGATACGAAAACTGATAAGACATGATACATTAGTATATCAGCGAATAATTCATAGCTTGATGATTGGCCAAAAATCCAATAAACTAGAAAAAATAGCACGTGCCTTTGAGGTCATTATCACGGTGTAAAACATTTTATTCCCTAACATCGGTCCAACATTAAATTCAATAAATGGGAATTTTCATATTGAAAGATATATTATTAATTTTTGGTCGTTCATTGAAAACTCACGTCTCTGTCCGCTTTCGATTAGGTGTTGCATTAGTAAAGAAAGTGCGACCTCCATCACAAGCTGGAGTAACAAATAGTATTACTGTTGAATTATAGTAACATTAATCCCGATCTGAACATAAGCGAGGGTGTGACGATTCGTATACATGTATTTGAAAATCTATTCGAAGGTTTATTGAATTATGCCCGAACTTCCCAATTCAGTACAGCCAAACAGTGACAATGTCGTGAGAATGCAACACAGTCATTGCATGTTTAAGACGTATCATTACTAATTAAATTTCACCGCTGCCGCCTTTCTTAAAGAATATTAGTGTTACGTTATTGGATTCTTAATGTACTGTTATTGTCAGTGATCAAAAATGGAGACGAAACCTTGAATAAACCTGAAGCATAAACTAATGAAAAAAAGAATTCTGCGGTATAAGAATTAAAGGACAAAGGATCTTTCAGATAGATTTTTCTCCAACTAATCGGATTAAATTACATATTTTGAATGAATTAAAGATTCAGATTCTTTATTTCCTTAAGCTATACAGCTCATCGGTTATAAATACAAAATATTTACAAATATATACAAATAAGACAGTAGAGGGTGAGTAGACATACAGATACAATTTTGAGGATATAAAATCAATGCATTTCAGCATACATATAACAATACACGTGAATAATATGTCGTAGCAAGTACAGGATTCATAAGTTACATGAAGATCGAAACTTTGTAGCCTGTTATAGGAACTTTCCTAAATTATTGAGTTCTTTTGTATTATTTACACTAAGAAGTTTTACTAATTTAAAGACGCTGGGTTTCTTGTATTAAATTTTTTTGATATATTTAATTCTTAAACCGTTATAAAAAGGACATTTTAAAATAAAATGAAATTCGTCTTCTAACTCATTTAGGTTACAAAATGTACAAATCCTATTATTTTTTGAAATATTTTTATGCCTGCCCTTCTCAATGTTCAAAGAGTGTGAAGACGTCAGAAATGTTGTTATATATTTCTTTCCATTGGGATCAATCGGTTTTTTAATTAAAGAATCTGCCTGATAGATAAAACCAAAAAACTGGCTGTAATAACAGTCCATGACTCATTGCAGTGAATAACAGACACAAGCAACGTTTACCAATTTATTTATATAACAGCAATGACACATTCGGGATATACTGAAATGGACAATATCGGCCGCATGTGAAAATTTTGTGGGGTAACTGGGGAGTCGCCCAGTGAGCCAGTTTAACTTAACTTGTAAGGGGTACACTGGGGAGCCCGAGTAAAACATTCAGTGCCCAGACCTGAACGGACGCCAGCGTTCTAAGGAGGTAAGCGAGACCCGCCCTTCTCACCCTGTCTCCTGCAGTGCTACCTGGTATGTACATTATCATGTTGGACATAAGCCCCAAACATGCATCAGACTGTAGCATCCCCTCACTGAAGTGAGGTGGATGTGGGCCCAACTGTCCCCGGTGGTGGCCCCACTATTAGTTTACTTGTTTTAACTTGTACGACTTTTAGTACTGTAAATTGCCCCCTGCTTTAGAAGCAGGTGGGGGAAACAACCAGGTTTTGGAGCAGAAACAGTCATCACATACCATTACCGACTCCCCAGTTCGGCCACAGACATTGGAACAATGTCCCCCACAAAAAACTTGTAGGATTAAAAACTGAGTGAAACTCAAAATACAATAAAGAATTACATGGACAAGAATAAGTCATTTGACCAAACCACAGTACTTGAAACTGGAGTTGCACAAAAATTACAGTAAACGCACAATTGGCAAACAGGAACAAGCACGAAATGATAAATTACTTGTGCGGCGGGTAAGAAAAACCTTGACATTTGAAGAAGAAAAAAATTCCAAGGCCGCTTGATATTGTTGAGAAATAATTGATTTCCCAGGACCCACATACAGATGAGTGCCATCTGTTCGGAACAACTCAATCTCAGTAGCCTTGATGACATGGTTGTGTCCAATGTACAAACCTCTAACCTGGTTAGCCATGAATTTTTATCATGCAACTATGTGCAACATGCCAATATCTTCTAGGTACTGACAACGTGTCGTAGGAGTGCCATCCGTATGAAAAGAGCAATATATAAGTAATGGGAGGGGGGCTATAAATATGCCTTAATTGGTAGTGTTGGGCAGATAATTTAACAAACTAGGGGTTTGCCGGTTTGGTTGGTCTTGGACCTTGGTGAAAATACCAACACTTGACCTAGCTGGTTTTGAGAAACTTGTGGAATCGACGATGACAAAAATTACTGACTGCGCAAACCGTAAAAATGCCAATGAAAAGGCTGCTGAAAAAATAAGACATGATTAAAAAAAGGCGAGCGACATACTGATGTTAAAGCACGAAAGATTTTAACAAATAATTGGTAAGATATAGGAAGTCTTCATATATTGAGACACCTAGAAACCGCTTGACACCTTCTAGGGGCGAGAGAAATTTGATTGGTTGTTTATGTACATCAACCAGAATTCGCTGTGAATTTTGCCCTAAGACATATCAGGGTTGGAGGCCTTACGGAGTCGGAATTGCTAGTCATACTTTTGCCAATTTTGTGAACGATTAGCTACAAGCCTTATATCTCGCATGTACTTAAGCATTTCTTGGGCCGTTTGACTATGTTGAAGCACAATGCTCATGTAAATCATGAAGGCCGATGTCCACTTTTCTATGCTAAAAAAATAGTTAAGTTGGCGCTTGACTACGCATAGCTTGCCATTGACAAGTTGTAAAACCCCCGTGGGACTCAAATTGCTCCAATTCCATAGCAGATTTGAGTAGGACAGACAGATCAATAAATCCCAACTCCCATATTTTTTGCTTGAGTTTAAGCGGGACATGACTGCCGATATCATCGCATGTGGATGTAATTTGACAAGGTAAAGCCAAGGGTAAATATGCCGCTTGGTCCAACAAAAAATTGCAAGACTCACCCGGGTTATCCGGTGTATTATCGATTGGGAATCGAGGAACCTCCTCAAGGGGCTGTGGCTGCCCCTCTGCAGGGGCTAGTCGATCCGTCCAAGGTGTGGCCGTGTGATTTGGACTTCGTTCCCGGAATTGAGCTGTTGTCCGACGATTACGTTTCATCCCGACCCCCCTGGCCGGGGATCTCTGGGTCGCTGCTCGTTTTTTAGGTGGCATTCCTAATGCAGGAAAAAATTGTCAAAAAGCTATCTGTAGGGAATAAATCCAAAAAAGGGGAGACAAAACTCGGCCACGTGCTTGGTTTCCGCCTCAAATATAAGAACCACGTTGCTGCTTCGGTTGGAAAAAGTGTAATGAATGGGTTCGATCACAGGGAGTACCGAGTGTGACGTAGTGCATACAAATTAACTTGTACCATCTAGCCGCTAAATTCACGTAGACCCGACCTACAGGGTGTATCAAAATTAATACGGACTATTTGATATAAACTCAAATAATCTCGATTATTATTTGTAGGCTTACTCACTCCCAATAACTTTTTACAAAACGTAAGATGAACCTTTTCAACATCAGGTGCCTTGTGAAAACCCCAAATTTCGCATGCATATGAAAGAATGCTATGTACATAAGTATCGAATACAGAACATTGTGTTTCTACATTTTTCATTATTCCTTATAATGCCCCCATTTCTAAAAATAACAACTTTTGTTTTTGATATGTTCACAATCAAATTCCAATCTTTTGTATAAACATGTAATGCATTCAACATTTCCTGCAAACCATCTGGTGTCTCAGCCAAAATCACAATGTCATCGGCATACATTAAAAGAAAAATATTAATTAATTGTAATTCTATACTTGCACAATTTCCACGTATAAAACTTATTTCAAAATCATTTACATATAAAGCAAAATATATCGGTGATAACACTTCACCTTGCATAAGCCCAGTTTCGTTATTGAAATATTCACTCAAAAATCCATTGAATTCAACACATGACTTAACATTATTGTAAAGCGACTTAATGACTTGGAGTAACTTTCCCCGTATACCAACATTACATAGTTTGGACCATAATTTTGATCTATTCACAGAATCAAAGGCCTTCTGGAAATCTACAAAGCAACAATACAAACGCTTTTTATTATTCAGAGTTTTGTTAATTAATGATTGTAAAATAAACATGGCGTCAACTGTAGAACATCCGGATCTAAAACCAAACCGCGCATCTGTTAATATATTGTTCTCTTTCTCCCATTCCAAAATTCTGTTATTCAAAACACCAGTAAAAAATTTACCAAAGCAACTAACAATAGAAATGCCTCTGTAATTATTGACATCATTAATATCACCTTTTTATATAAAGGAACAATACAACTTTTTGTCCAGACCTCAGGATATAAACCGGACTCTAAAATTTTATTAAACAGCTTGTATAATATAGGCATCAAAATATCTTCACAAACAATAAAAACTTCGTTCATTATATAGTCCTCGCTACAAATTTTGTTTAATTTCAACTTTCCAATTGCTTTTTTAATTTCATTACATGTGATTTCTTTTTCCAATTCATCATACACAACTTCATTATCATATGCAGCGCTAGTGTTATCCGAAGGATTATTTATATTGTTTTGGATAAAATAAAGAAAAGTACACGTTTTAAAAAAGCTGTAATTTGTCAATATCACATATAGAAAAACAACCATGATAAAACCTATAATTGAAGTCCTCGGAATATGATATTATCACATAAAGTATGGATGGATTGGTGCTTAGTGGAACAATGGCAGTGTTTAGCGCAACACCCCCTTAAATTGCAACATGCCAACACATTGTAAGTGGGGGTTGCTATTGTCGAAATCTTGTCATAGATACATATTTATAATTTTTCCTGCAAACTTATTTTGAAAAAAATAAATGTTATAACCAGATTGGCAAAACTTCGATAATGCAATTTTGGACATTTAACACAAACCAAAAAATTTGAAGCATGGGTTGATATATATTTATTTGGCTTAGTTGGTTTTATTAAGTACATATATAAAATCCTGTACCAAGGACTTGTGAATTTTCTACGACGTAGTCATGTACATCATTCCTCCATGTTTTGGACTTCATTGAGAATTCGTGGGAATATATTTACAATCCACATGGTAAATTGCATTCATTTCACTATATATAAGCATAAATATAATTTTCATTTTTGAAAAGAATTTTAAACAAGGATATGAGACGTTTTGTTTTGTTTTTTACATTTTTGACCACGGACATAAAAAATAAGTAAAACAACAAATTATTGAATTGCTAGTATACGGAGTACGTTACTTTGTTCAGTTTTGTTGAGTGCCACATGAATCCATTTAATGCAAGTGACATTAAGAGGTGCCAGGCTTGCAAGGTTTGATATGTAACCATTAATGTCTGTGACCATTTAGGTGACCACCTAGGCTTGTCAGTTATTGAAATGTGATCAGATGTGGTTTTGTCGTATAGGAATAATACAAGTAATTACGCTTCCATTCATTGAAGTGTCTGGAAATCTACTTCTTCAATGTCTTGGTCAGCAGACTTGCATGTACTCCATGTATAAGAATCCTTAAAAACCTCAAGGCACATCCCATCACGGCATACATCCATGAAATCGAATTAAGAGATTCTTTTCCTCACATGCGAAATTGCCCCCCCCCCCCCCCTCTCTCTCTCTCTCTAACACGGACTAGTGAACTTCTGTGGGAAGGACTGACTTTAACAGCGTTTGAGTTTGACACGAGCATAAGAACGGAAGCCTTTTCGTGACATATCCTTACACATGGATTAAGTGATAAACCGATGCAATATACAGAAATGTTCAAGGTGTCCAAACATTACACACTTGTATCTACATGTACACTCAGTCAATGGGATGGATGAATATAAGTTACCGTACCTATACTGCATTCCTAGACTTCACAAAAACCCTTACAAAGAAAGATGCATTACTGGATCGAATAAATGTTCTACCAAGCCCCTATTTTTGCTCCTCACGAAAATATAAACAGCTGTGAAGGAGAAATTTCAAACGAACTATGTCACAACATATGCCAGAAGTGGTGTAAATCAAATGCGGATTCTTAAAAATTCTAAAGAACATTTAGTAAATTTGAAATCACGAAACTTTTCTTAAATCAACATCAAAACGTATGACTTTTCAACACTTTACACGACCATTCTTCACGATGAATTAAAGGCTAGACTTTTTGACATCATAGACAGTTGCTTTTTGAAGAAAAAATGGAAAAGGAAAATGATAAAATATTCATATCTAGTGATCAGTCTTCCAAAAATTACTTTAATAAACACCACTATGATACCACGCACAAGTACTCTGAAGTTGAAATAAAAGATATGCTGGAGTTCTTTGATAATATCTTCGTAGTCTTTGATGATCAGATCTTCAAACAGTCTGTTGGAATTCCCATGGGCACGAATTGTGTTCCTTTGTTAGCTGACTTGTTTTTATATTCTTATGAAGCAAAGTTATTCAAAAGCTTTTACATGAGAGGAAATAATTTCTTGCTGTGGCCTTCAACTCGTCATTAAGATATATCGATGACGTGTTACTTATTAACAATAATAATTTTCATTCAAAAGTCGATTAGATATCCTCAACTTCCCATATTTATGTAGCAATATTCCATTATCACCTGAATATGGTTTTTATATCATTCAACTGACTCGATACGCAAGAGCTTGTTCTGCGTATGATCAGTTTTTAAATCGAGGCAGGCTACTGACAAACAAGTTGATGTTACAGGGGTTTCAACTGTCTCGTTTACAGTCAGCATTTCGCAAAGTCTATGGTCGTTATAATGATCTAGTTTGCCAATACAACCTATCATTGCTTCAAATGCTGTCTGGCGTGTTTCATACCGATTGTTAGGCCGTTCTTGGCACACTGATTTTGACTACGGAGTATTCCGTCTGGTCGACAGGGGATGCTCACTCCTCTTAGGCACCTAGTTTATGTATATATATATATATAACTCTACCGGTTTCATTGAATTGAAGAGTTATTTTCGGCGTTCTAATTTATATATATATATATATATATATATATATATATATATATATAACTCTACCGGTTTCATTGAATTGAAGAGTTATTTTCGGCGTTCTAATTTTTCTTTATCATACTATTATATTACTTGTGTGGATATTTAGATTTTAGATTTTATATATATAGGGGGCCTCCGTGGCCAAGTGGTTATAGCATCGCGCTCAAAACAAAAACTGGGCGGCACCAGATAACTGAAAAATTGTTGAGTGTGGCGGAAAACATCTTTTAAGATAAATATATATAGTTTATAAAAAAGAATTCAGTATTTGATACAGTAAATACATCCAATAATAAAAGTCAAGAAACACAAAACTCGAATAACATTTCACTGTCAGCGCTTTCGGCTTTAATGCCTCTTCAGACAGACATAAATTGTAGATTTCAGGATTCCTCCACCCCTGAGGCCTTAAGGGCGGGCCAAAAACTGCCCAAAATTGACCAATTATCAAAAATCTTCTTATCTAGAACTACGCATGTTTAAGAAAAACTAAATGCATAGTGATGTAGAGCAGGAAGGCCGCTATCAAAATTGTAAATTTCATGATCCCTGGGATAAGGGTTCTGACTCCAGGGCGGTGCCAAACTTGTTATATAGTGTTTATGTGTAAAACAAATAACATCTTCTTTAGTGTTTTTTTAATACTGAATTGAAACTAAATGTATACTTTGAAATAACAGGTAGTCTTTTACCAAAATTGTACGGTTGAGCGGTTTCAGAGGAGTTGTGCCGACAAAAACATGGCGGACGGACGGATAGGTAAAAAGCATTGTACATGTATCCCCGCTACTCGTTGTGTAGGGTATTAAATCTACTTCAGACAATCCGTCATCAAAGCAGCATATCACGGTGGAGAATCTTTTGAGGTAGGTGAAGTAGAGTCGGTGTGAGAGTGTTTTTCAAGGCGAGGCCCTACACACAACACATTGTAAAGATACTGGTAAGTAAACATTTTGTTGTTTGTTTGATGTCCCGCCGAGAATTTTTCAATTGCATTGAGACGTAATTAGTCGAACGTGAAGTATCACATTAGACCTACATGTATGCTTAGCGCTCGACCGTAGTAGTGAAGGTACTTTAACGTACCTGTACATGTACCAACACCTGCCGTGACGCGGGACCGTCTCTAAGGTCATATCCGAAAGACCCGTAATTCTCACGTTTAAATACCGAGCGTGTGGCTATGTTTACGTATTCGGTTTGATGCAGACATAGCACGAGCGGGGCCCGAACTTACGACCTCCCATTTACAAAGTCAACGCTCTACCACTGAGTTACCGTCATACTACATGTATGTACAGTGTATAAACATTACGCTCACACAGACAAATCCTCTAGTGGTTCTTCAATGGCAGCCCACAACAAAATTAATGCATTCATATCCAAATGAATTTGAAAACGAATCTTCTAGGAATAGCAATACGTCTTTTCCTTCATAAAACAATTACTCATTGTTCTGTATACATATATATCCCCACAAACTACAGTCTCAGGAAGTTAAAGATTTACATATATGTAAGACAACAACCTCCTGCTCCTTCCCTACATAAGGCCGAGTCTAATGCTCATAACTTGTTCTGGGGATTGTGACATAACAACAGATAAAGGTAACAAATTAAAAAAACAAACAAGTGGTCCATGGGCCACATCGCTCACCTGAGTCACCTTGACCCATATTTAAAGATTCCCCCTATATACACTGTATTTGCATGTGAAACTTGGATCCCTGTTGTGGCCCCAAACCTACCCATGGGGCCATGGATTTTACAAACTTGAATCTGCACTATGTCAGGAAGCTTTCATGTAAATGTAAACTTCTTTGGCCTAATGGTTCTTGAGAAGATTTTCTCTATTAATATATTTGTATGTAAAGCTTTGATCCCCTATTGTGGCCCCACCTTACCCCCATATGCCATGATTTCATACTGTATATGATATCAATAAATATAACATAACTAATGCACGCAATTATTTTTAAAAATTCTTAGATTTATTTGAATTAAAGATATCGTTCATTCAATTCATGTGCGCCACAATTCGAACAAGCATTTAAAAAGTCCTTTGTCTATGCCGTATTATCTTATTGGGATTTCCCGTGCTTGCACGGAGTTTCATCTAGTAACCATTATATTAACTAACAAACGGGAAAGCGTACAACGATTAGAAGAATAATATAACTATGTACAGTGCTGATCCCCCAAAACACGTCCGAGCAAGCACCATGTTCGACACGGGAGGGTCCCGCGCGCCCGACCAGAAATCCTAAAACACTCTGCTTGAGGAATCCCAGATTAGAGTATTGACAAGTCTTCCAATGATTCAGAATTATTATTAAACGTGAAGATATTTCCCACATGTGTACAGCTAAATTAGGGCTTGAAGATCAGACCCATGTGAATGATGATTTGTTGTTGAGACGCTTATACTTTGTGGTTTTCGGTTATTGTTCATCAGTTTGAATTAGTCACCTATGGTACCTGCAAGAGGTCTCAGAATGGACCTTAAATCTCGTCATAGTATAGGGGCACCATTCTGAACAACATGCAGCAACTTCGTAGCTCTATCTTCATATCCACATGCGGATTCAGGTTTCTTCACACACAATCCCCGTGTTCTGGGTGGGACCACATGTACATAGAAAAATTCAATCAAAATGTTCTGCCAAAGTCATATTTCAAGATTGTTACCGAAATGACGAAAACAGGTTTAGAGTACATAAAATCACCATTGATTCATACATCTTGCAATCTTTTGTTGTACAGTAATTTTGACGATATAATTTCATTTCTTTTTTATAAAGAAAGAATGACCGAAAAATATTGAATTGAAATACATAATTCATTGCAGAAGAATTTAATGTTCATAAAATTCGCTTGGAGGTCGCTTTTGTCTCGTTTAGAATTTTTTTCCTTCATTTTAAGTTGATTTTAAACGCATTCCAACATTTTAAACACGTTTCAGAATCAAACTGTTTTACGTACTCCTAGCTGACAGCTACTGCCTCGATCAGAATCACTAAGGTACATGTATATTATATCAGTGCAAGCTACATTTTGGATAAGCAGCAATTCCATCACCGTCTCTGATTACGTTTCCTTACAATTAGATATTACCAACTTTTAGCCACAGAAATAAGGTCACACTTTCCCTCTAATAATTTTCAAATGAAAATATAAGCTAGATTATAAGATATACTAGTAAAGGTTTTTTTAAGCAGATTTTTCAGTTTACAACTTAATTCTGAACATAATTTAATAGTTTCTGATGTTTAGCACATCTCATTTTGTTTTAAACATGCTTTTTTCTATCACACAATTTATTTGTAAACATGACACGAGCCTTATTTACGTAACAAAAAATTGTGAGTGCTGTATCTCACTTGTAACTAAAAAACTGACATTCAAATTTTGGTTGACCATTAGGAATACGTTAGTTAAGCACTGTAAAGAATAAAAATGGAAAAATAAAATTTTCAGCTCAACCGTGTCCATGTCCCTTTAAGACAGATATCAAACATAGAGTTTCTTTAATCTATAGTAATTCCTAAACCTCCTTTTAGAAGAGTTCCTGAACCTTTCCGTTCAAGTTTGAAAAGTGTATGTTTAGTTTTAAAGATATTAATCTAGTCAGTGTGATATGTACCGTAAATCATAGTGTGACACTATTGATTATTTACTTTATCAACTGATAAACGCTATCAGAATGATGTACTCTAGCATTACGTCCAGGGTAGACGGACGAGATCGACATGCCATCCCTCTACATGCTTTATCTCAAGGGACGCAGGCACAAAACGTACGTAAAACCATTTTTTCATACATAGGAAAACCAAATAGTTTTCTAATTGTAATTAAAAGTCAACCTTTTGATGGGTATATTTCTTGCAAAGTTAATGGGTCACCACATTCATTCTTTCTCTATAATGTTTGTTTGTGGAGCGCTAATCTGCATACTTTGTAAAAAGAATGTATACTTGTACAGCGCCATGCATAGCAAAAGTATTCGCGGTTTTTCGAAATGGCGGTCGTAAACAAGATGCACTTCCCTAATTCAAACACAGACGCACACATGAACACGCACACACGTCTATACATGTGTATCCATCTATCTATATATATGAAGGGCCGGGCGAACACGGACCCCTGAACACATCAGAGGTGGGATCAGGTGTCAACTTAGGAGGAGTAAGCATTTCCTATTGACCGGTCACATCCGCTGTGAACCCGATAATCATACGTTAAATTATAATTAACACTAAACAAGTTAGATTCAAACCAATAAGGGATTGGAATGAATTACTGTTTTGGAAGACGAAATTACGTGAAAGAGTCCGGAACGATACAAAAATGGTATGAAGTTAGATGAGTTGTACATGTACGTTGAATTACTGTTTTACAAGACAAGATTACGTGAAAGAATCCGGGAAAATACAGTAATGGTTTATACAGTAAACTCGCTTAAATTTAATTTTAGTTTTAAATATAATTTAACGTTCGACTTATCTTATCGGGCTACGGCGGGTGTGACCGGTCAACAGGAGATGCTTACTCCTCCTGGGCACCTAATTCCACCATTGGTGTGTTCAGGGGTCTGTGTTCTCCCGTCCCTTCATTGATATCTACTACATGTATTCATGCCATTGGTCATGTTAGTGCTTTATATCATTTTATTTTAATCTGGGGGATTAAGAGGTACAAGGTCTCTATCTCATCCTTATATATAAACATGTACTATCGGGGGGGGGGGGGGGGGGGGAGAGGTACAGGGTTTCTTACAGGTTAACCGAGTCACTCAGGTGACCTAATTGCTCCCTCGTCGTGCTTTGTCGAAAACTTATGAACATTTTCAGCATTTTCTTCTAGAACATCATATTTGAATTTAATGAAGGAAAATGGTGTACATAAACAGTTCATGAGTACACTTGGGGAAAGGATATCGTGGCAGAGGTGTACGGAAGCGTATAGTAATATGCAAAGTTGATCAAAAAGCGATTAACTGGGTGTTCAGAGAAACGACTAACACTGATCCGGTATTGGCAGAAGGTCATTCAGACGAAAGTCAAATAACCATTGGCGATAACCACAAACTTTGTCCGGAGAATAGCGGATTTCTCCCAGTGCATGTGCACTCGTAAACGGCGGGTAACAGTCCTCTATTTCGGGATCTTGTGTCTTATTGGTGACAATATAAAACCTCAAAAGTATACTGACATACTTTACGAACATTTAGTAGTCAGTAACAGCAAGACATTTTGTCAACATGCCGAACCGATTCTAAGACAACAATGTGCTGATACACAGGGCCAGAATTACATGTGAATACAAACAAAACAATAATATTCCCCCTATTACCTAGACGGCACAAGTCTTAGACATCAACATAATTAAATATATTTGGTTAAAATTAAAACGCTCACTTCAAACCACCCCAAGAGACATCACCATTCGGGATGAACTTTTTTTACTGCTATACTTTACATTTGGCAAAACACCATCCACCTTAATCCGTGTTTATGTAAATTTTAAGTCCCATGGGCCTTAACGTTCACCTGAATATGCACACTGTTCATTCTTGAGAAATCATTGTGTTATCGATGTACACTTTAAATTTTCCATTTTTATACTTTGTATTTAAATTACATGATAGATATACTTGCCTGAATAGTGGGACCTGAACCCAGGGATAGTAAATTTTACATTGCTCATTATAATCATACAAACATTTTGCTTCATGATATCCAGCAGTATAAATTTTGAATTCCATTTTCAAAACATAATGTATATGGCCAATTTACACATAGCTTCAACTTATACCTGAACCCTTGGGTCATGAATTACACTAATTTGGTAGAGGGCTGAATGCCTATTATAAAGTTGCAAACATTTTGTCTCGTTGATGTCCAGAAGTAAAGAAAATGATTTTGTATTTTTAACATATGACCAACTCTCAGTCCTACCTGGGCCATAAACCCTGAACACAGAGGTCACGACTTTCACAGTTTTGGTATAGATCTCAACGCTATTATAATCGTGCCACCGGTTCGACTGCTTGATGTCCAGAACAAAACAAGATTTTTCAAGATATGCATTTTCAAAACATGACCAATTTAACCCCATCTTGTGGCATGAACTCTGCGGGTCATGAATTTCAGTTTTGTAAGAAAAAAGGTTTATTAAAGTTATGCCAATAGTTGAACTGCTTAATGCCCAGGAGTAAAGACATCGACGATTTTTGAAATTTACAATGTTTTTTATGGTTCTGGTCCCACCCCTCAGGTCCCAGGGAGGCAGAGACCATGGAATTCACAATTTATGCCCTCCCCTTAGATGTTTTACACCGAAATTGGTTCAGAAACTCCAGAGAAGAAGCTGAAAATATTCAATACTTTACGATCGACGCACGACTAACGACGGACGAAAATAGATAGCGATTGGACACCTGGGTGACTTTAAATTAAGATGTTCTCTTTAAAGAAATTAAACTGTTTCTCAAACAACAAATATTTTGGACACCTGGGTGACCTTGGATTAAAATGTTCTCTTTAAAGAAAACTGTTTCTCAAACAACCAATATTTTTAATATTTATTTTCCCAAAGAAAACTGTTTCTCAAACCACAGAAATATTTTTAATGTTTATTTTCGCAATGTGGAATAACCTTTTTCAAAGAGATAATACTTGTACATTGTCTTCTTGACAGATTCTGGGGAGTATCGATATTTGTCATGGTAACCATTTTAATGTATCAACAGCTACATACGAATGCATGTGAAAGATCCCAGAGCGTGATCAGAGACTGGAATATTATATCTGTTGGTGACGGGGAGGAATCTCAATACAACAATTTCAGTCTGATTTCTGATTCATTTCTGGCATCTCGACGTCAATTTATGAAAGAAGAAGTTCGACATGTCGCGTTTCTTAAAGTCCACAAAACCGGAAGTTCAACGGTGACAAGCATTATTCAAAGGTTTGGATGGGAGAGACGGTTAAATCTTATTCTTCCGAATTCAAGTCCAAATCTCATCAGTCAAAATGAAAGCATCACCGATACAAATATACTTCATATAAACAAAGAAGAAACATTTGATATGATATGCAATCACGTAATCTATAATAGGGAAACATTTCAAAAATATTTGCCAGAAGACACGGTGTACATTGGAATAGTAAGGGATCCGTTTGATCAGTTTGTATCGTCCTTGTACTACTACAAGTACAGATGGAGCGTACCCTATCTAGCCCGTCTGCCAACAACGTACTCAATAAAACACTTGTTAGAAAATCCGAATCAGTACGAACCAAAGGTTTTACAAGAATCGTTTACGAAAAGCAGAATGTCAGTTGACTTTGGATTACCTCGGGAGTTATTCTATACGACCGATAGAAACACAATTCTTCCATATCTTCGAAAACTACGATCAGAATTTAAACTTGTTATGATCAAAGAGTACTTCGATGAATCTTTGGTTCTTCTTCGAAGAATCTTGAATTGGAATATAAGAGACATTCTTTACATAAGAAAAAATACTTCAAAGTATGTACCGATGAAGAGTTTTCGGGACAGATATTTACATAAACAACACTCCTTTCTGGATTATTGTTTATACAATTTCTTTGTCAGAATATTCTGGAGGCAAGTTAGACAACAAGGCGAAGACTTCCATGCCGAAGTGTCGTATTTCCGACAAATGAGGCATGCAGTGGAGGACTTCTGTGTTGACGTAGAGAAAAATTCAGCGAAACGGACAAAGGTGTTTGAAGCAAAGGAAAATGAATTCCACTCGAACATCATCGTTAATAGTGATTACTGTGAGCTTCTTGCATTGGATGAAGTTGAGTTTTCAAATAGATTAAAATGGCGACAGTTTCCACACCTTCGACCTTTTGGAAATCGCAAAAGAATTAATAGAAAAGGATGGCAATAAAGAAAATGATCAGCAGTTTATTCCAACGACGATGCTTATGCAGACGGATGAAGATGTTGCCCAATCCTATTCTTCTGAACGAAATATTATTGAATTAAGATTTAATGGACCTCTATTTAGAAATGATTTTCCAATGATGCCCGTAATTTACTTTTGCAGCCGAAACAGTTTGGAAAAAAATCAAACAAATCTTTCTTGTCTTCAATTGATATTTATATGATCGGTGGTTATTCATCCATGATATAATTGATTGTTGTATCTTGCAATCCAATGAACAAAATAATCAATGCAAATACTGTATAATGTGACGTCACAATATTTTTTCAGAGAGCTACAGTTCTGAAGCTATGCAAATACTCGAATATTACCATACAATGTATGTTGTGGAGAATTTTCGCTGAAAAAAATGTATATCAAATACTTTTGCTTGTTGGTAATTCTTATATCCGACAGAAGCTGCTAATATTATTTTGTAATTCATTCTGACGGAATATGAAGTATTTCATCTGTCGTCTGGTGGTAATAATAGACAATGCTGAAATATTCGTGGACGATATCTTAAATTTCACTAAAAGAAGAATGAAACAGAATTCGAGGGCCGGTGACTTTCTCGTCGTTCATGTAATCGTATGTAGTACCAGCGTGGTTTGATATTGATGCATGGTGATAATGTACACACAACATAAACGGGGCATTATCGTTGTATCTACGATAACTAAATGTGGGCATTATTAGCAGGACAGAATCTATGAACTAAATAAGAGTGTAGCAAAACAACTAACTTGAATTTTCAAGTCGAAAAACTGCCATAATAAATTTTATGAATTAACCATTTTGGTCAACTTTATTTATAAAGTATAACACCAGATGATGCAGTAAAATCGTCGTATTTCATTATAGCTTGAAGAGATTCACAATGCTCGTATTGAGTGACCGATCTGTATGTGTCCCTTACGACAAGTCGCACCTGCATGACTATTTGCAATAGTGTTAAATTTTATTAGACAACTTTCTTCTAAAGATGGTACACTCGTATCTGAATATGATAATAGACAGTGTTTAATTATATTATTGTAGATCACATGTGATGACTGAATCAGTCACACCTCCATTATAGGCCATTTTTCCTGGTGCTTTTGTCATTTTGTAATTTTTTAATTTACTGGGTGAGTGTGAATACAAAAAATTCATAGTGAGTTTTGTATTAACACCCATCCAGTAAATTCCAAAATTACAATATGACACATTACGTTAGATTATTTATCTGCATCTGTTCTGTAGATAGAAAAAAAAAATAGAAAAAAAGATCGAAATGTTCACGTTCACAGCTGCTGGTATACTCTCGGGAAGAAGTCACGCGAGAATATGGCTTGTCATATTAAAACATGGAAGTTTTTATGTACATGTATAACAAGGGATAAGTACTGCAATGCCTGCTTAAAGAAGATCTTTTTTTTCTTTCTGTCCTCATCAAATATTGCTGCTAATTACATGGCGCATGTCACCTAGAAAACATAAATAAAAAGCACGTCCAATATTGAGAAACCTTTTGATCAATCCATTTATTCAGTCAACATCCAAAATATAACATGTTTTTGTCATTGTAACATATCAACTGTTTTATTATGCCTGATAAAAAAAAATATACGAGTCGTGTAAAAAGGTCATCAATCAAGATGATTTCATTTCTAAATATGCAAATGTAATATAGCGTAATATTATGCAAACATTATTATGCAGGTGTCTGGATTTCAGATAATATATGTGAAATGGCGCTCCATGCTACGTGCCAAGCAACATTTTAGTATAAGTAACATTGTAAGTAGAGTTGACAAAATTTTCCGAAATATATACAGGTACTTATATACATCAAAAGCCTGGCGCCGCTATCTCCAAATATCCTGTTCAGTCTGTTAAGTTTAAGCTGTGAGATTCGCAACTTCAGTTAGTTGGTATATAAGTTATAAAAAATTCTTGGATAAAGAATATATTATCACTGTAAAGCTTACACCAAATTTGATAATGATAAGCACTGTATGTTGAAGTTAAGGTTAAAGAGAAAATTTGATTTAAGAGGGGTTAATGTATGAGGTTAAAGGCAGTCTCCTCATTGAGTCAATAAAAAGTTCCGTTGTTAAAATGGCCCATTCACTCTCCATTTGATCAGGGCCGAGTGCTTGTCTGAGCACACAAACACCTGGAAAAAGAAGAGAATATCATACTACCCAAACTGTTCCAGAAACTCTCCTCTCTCCCAAAATATCTACAAAATGCCCGTTCTCCGACTGACAGTGCTTGAACATGGAGCGCCATTTCATATTAAATGTATATGTGTTTATTTAAAATCTATCCTTATATCTAGGCTATTAATGTCGAAACATTTTTATGCATGCTAGGAAACCCTTGGTCAAGGGAAAGCGCGAGATTTATTTATCTAATTTTTTCCCTTATTTTTTTTTAATGTATTTATCAAAGTCATACTTACTCCGTGGCATTTTCCTGGACAGAAACGCAATCTTGATTTGAATAACAAAGGCTCTCCCGGAAGTAGAATAAAGGCTCTCATGGACACTCGGGCTACCCACCCCTTACCGTCACGACTCATCTCGGAGTAGTTCCTGATCGGTATCTCTAAGTGTTGCTGTGCTGCTTTGAGTACACATCTAAACAAAACAGGGGAAGCATAATCGTATTTTGTAGACTAATACGATTCTTCGTATTTCAGTAAACATTGTTTAGCCATTATAATATAACTTTTCTGTTACTTAGAATTATAGAAGTCAGAATTATATCTATTTTTTAAACATATCTCTGTATACTGTCTGTTATACTTTGATAATTGAATTTAATTGTATTTATGATATACACATATTTGTGTAGTGACATTGTACCTCAGGAGAAGGCTTTTATCGGCTCCTGTTGTCTTATGATATTACGCTATACATATAGAATATGTTTAAATAAAAAGAAGTCGGGATCGTTATTTTGAGTGTCATAGAAAGGGCATCAGCCGGCAAACTATTCAAATAAATTGGTACACGTACATGTAGCTCTGATAGATTTAGAAACCTATAATATCTTGAATTAATGGGGTATGTTTTCATAATTATAATCCTGAAGTTAACAATTACCCTAGCTACAGGAAATAAATTACAAATGAAAACAAATTGCATCCATAATTACAAAGTATAGTACAGTATTCAGACAGTGATGATTATAGTGTTTTGGGTTCATTGAATTCAGGTATATCGGTTCAAACATTGAGCACTTGGTGGGTAAATTGATTGTAATTTCTTTATTTCATGGTCATCCTTAGCCTAAATAGTTATAGAAGTAGTCAACATTGATTACAGTTTTGATGAATTAACATCTAATAAATCATAGAAGAAACTCCCATTATAATCAATATAGATTTATGGTAGATGTAAGTAGATCCCAAATTAAGAGACAATACTGACCCATTTTCGATGATGGTTTTGCTGACAACTTCGTTCGACAATGCATTAATACTATACACTTCTAAGTACTCCACCATAACGCCACGAACATCTAGAAAATTGAAAATACTGGTTCATGTACTAGTATTAATCATCACCCTTTAAATTTGGTGAAGTGTTATCCAGTACCATGTCCGTCAGGTTTCTGGGGCGTGTGAAGATAGTTCCTTGAGACGCCTGAAGTCAGTGCCGAAAGGAGGGTTCAAAACACGCTCAGACCTCAGAAGTCAATTATACATATTAAGCTCATACTCTGAGAGTTTTAGCAGTCCAACCACAGGTCGCAGTTACAAAATGATAGGAAATTCTGCCTGCAAAACTAATTAAATCTATCCCTTCAGGTGATATATCTACTTATCTTCAGTTCATACATATACATGTACATATAGACTTCACCAGGATGAATACGGGATGAACTTTACTAGATTATGAGCTTCATAGAGACCTAATCGTCTGATGATGTCCCTAACACTAGCACTACAGTCACATTTTTCAACTTTTTGCTAGCTTAAATCTCTGTTTACAGAATCTCTTTTTTTGACAATGACAATCTGACAGCCAATTGGTTACATGTATGTGTTAAACCCATTTATAAGTTTCCGTGATTCTATGTATTTTATCTTTATTTTGCACACCTACCCAAGACATGACCAGTGCGGGGATGTCTGATGTTGATCTGACTTCCTGGGCTGCTTATTCTTTGGTTGTTTTAGTCGGTTCACATTGTTTATTCATTTAGTTCGTTTTCTTTTAAAATGTTTTTTATTTATTTATTATTAAATATTTTATGTATATTTTCCCTGTATATAAATACTTATTTCAGTATTCATTTGTTAATATTTGTATTTTTATTTTATTATTTATAAATTATTTATTAATTCTTACTGTACAGTAAATAAAGAATCTCACCGGGTACCAGATCTATGAACGTGATTGGCTAACGCGTTCCACCTGAGATTAATTAAGTCTATTTTTACTACTTCATGCATTGTGGATCAGCTCTTTGGACGAATTGGACATGTCCTAATTCGCCTCACACTTAACATTGATTGGTAAGCCTAAAACCCAAAACATGTAGGCATGATTTATAAAACATTTAAGTCTTAATTTTGGATGTGAAAAATATCTGAGTATTTTACCAAATAAATTAGGAAAATACTGGTAAAATTCAGAACTACAAACCACAAACTTCCTGTTGAGACTAGTAGATGGTCAAATATTCCACTTAATGAAAGACTTTGTACATTATGTAACTCAGGTAAAATAGCAGACGAGTTCTACTTTATTTTAGAATGCAAATCATTAGCTAGTATCGGGAAAAAGTTTTTATATCCCAGATTTTGTAATCAACCAAATATACTTAAGTTTAGTGAGATAATGTCAAACTCTAGTTTTAAATCGTTGAAAAATCTCTCTCTCTCTCTTCATAGCTAAAATTGATGATGCAGTCTGTCCTCCATAACTTATATCTCTTACTTTTTCTTTTTCTTTGTGTGTAGCTATAGTATGTATATCTCTTGTATTTTCATTTTTATTAGTAGTAGTTTTTTTTGTGTATTCACGATTAATTAAAACGACTTACCGTTATCCTTTATTATTTATTGTACCTCATGTACCACCGATGGATGGTGTGAGTGAAAATAAATGAACTTGAACTAGTCTGTGGTGTAAATACGTTTGTAGATTTAGTTTAGTTTTAGTGTTAGGCATATTTTTGTCTTGTTTTGTTATTCTCTGATACTACATGTACATGTAGTAGCCATATTATGTAAACCTCTTAGTTTGTGCTGAAGAAGGGACAAGTCGTCCCGAAAATTTGACAATCTGGTTGTTCGAGTTGTTGGTCATTTTAGTCCTTTGTATATACATGTGTATATAATCACAAAGCCGGCTTTGTGATATTTTTTAATATTATATTTTCATGTAAAATACTCGAATCTTATTGGTCGAGAAGCATTTTAAATTAAGAAAATAAAACCATATTTCCCTCTGAGAATAGAAAACACGCGCTCCAGGGTGATATTATCTAGCAACGGGTCATTACTTGACAACGGGTAATATGATTAAAATGATCACATGCGTCAAATAATGCGCGTACGGTTCGTCGTAGATTGTTGGACGACGACGGTTGAGCGTTTGTAATAAGCGCGAATACCGGTATTGATAAACAAAACATCGCATGATAGTGATTGATAAAATGTCAACAGACGTAAGTTTTTCTGCTTTATCATTTATATAACATCCAGTATAATAAAACAAATATTACATGTAGTTGAGGGTAACATTGAAAATTTTTACCTCTCGAGAAATCATTGTCAGTCTTGGCGTACAATGGTATTCTCGGGGTGAATATTCTCAATATTACCCTCAAATACATTATATATATATATATATATATATATATATATATATGATTAAAAGAGAGAGGTTACACACTTGTTTTTCGAACGTCACACTTTTTTGCCGCGAATGCATTGGTTTCCATAGGATTTTTGAATATTTTCATCAAATTAGTTATATAAATGGATTTTCCTGGATGGTGGTCGAGAATTTCGAAGGGTATTTGAGCGTGTGGAAGCATATCTTTATAACATTGCATCTTTTTCATTAATAATGATGCTTTGTTTGCATGCTTTTATACTGACAAAATGAGGTCTAACCTCGCAGTGTGCTGCAATGCAGTTTATGTTGTTCCTGTAATCATAAGCTCAGTTGTAGAACACTTGAATTTAAGCTACAGTTTCTGTAACTTTCACCCATTTTGAACAAACTAGGAGAACTTACCTGCCATACCAACAGGTTCGAATTGCAAAATAATGCTTTCATTGGCAGCCAGTGCTTGAACTGGGTCACCATTCATATCCAGGGCAACCATGCGGAATGGAAAAGCTGTTTCAGTTATTTCACGTGTCTTTCCCTCAAAGCTAGAATAAGAAAACAACAATATATTATACTGTGGAATCATTAGATTTTTGGAGGGATGGGGTCAGTTTTTGTGGTTATCTATATCCCTTGAATTTCAACCACAACGAAATACGCATTTCATATCATGTTTCCATGCACAGAAACCATATCCACGAAATTGCATCCAAAAGAAACTAAATTCTGGATATGGAAATTGACCTCCAGGAATTAACAGATTCTTCAGTACTATATACAATACCTAAACTTGTTTGTTTACAATTACCTACCGTGGTACGTTGTTAGGACGTTTTAAACGTACCTATTTGTATGTACACAGGAAACATCCATGATGTTGTCACGTGGTCCAAATTGGTTGTAGTTGTGTGTATTTACAACTGTGGTTTTCATCGTTACGTCACCTAACTGAAAACAAATCGAAAATAGACAAGCTTATTACAATTTGCTATGAATCAAACTCATGAAGACAATCAAGTGTTATATATACTTTAATCCTATTTTTAGATTGTTTTGACAATTTGCATGAAATACAAAGTTAAACGCATGTTCGGTTTCAAACTGCTCGCAATATGATTACCTTCGGTGTATCTGAAAGACGGGTGAGAGAGCACTCCGTCTTGTCGCTGTGTAGAACTACTCGCTCCAGTTTCATCAAATCCGGGATATCGGAGGGTACTTTCTGTAGAGCACATGATTTCCTGTTTTTATAGAGGTAAACTTCTCCCATAAATCCAAGGGGCCGGTATGCCTCAACGATCATCTTGTCAGGGGCGCACCTAGCCACGGCTGTTGAAAAGTAAATTGTGATTTGTACTGATTGTATTGCTTTGTTTAATGTTATTCAATTCAATTCTTTATTGGCACTAAAGCACATACAAGTGTTGTTAGCCATGTAGTATAAAATACATTTCTATTGTGTTACATGGTATTGTACTTGTAACAAGCCTTTATTTCTAAGGTATAAAGAGTCTTTGACATATAATTTTTTGTTGTTGATACAATATTGAGAGGATTCAGTAAACAAGATACAGGATAATCATATGATATTTTTAAATACTTTTTTCTTCTGTTTTTATAAAGGACAATCAAGTAAAAACAACCATCTTCAACACCGTTCTTACAATTACATTTAAATGAAAAAGAATATAATTTAGTGTTTCACAGATATATTTACCCATGACCGCGACAGTACATGTAGGTAGAAAGTTAGCTCAGTGAGTCTTTCGAGTCAGAACTATGATTTTGGAATGTAAAGAAACTGTATCTTCTACAAACGATCGTCGAAGACTGAGTAGGTCTTACAAACCAAATAGGTAGGAATTTACAGAAGAAGAAAATCCCCGCTTCCTTAAATTAATTGTCAACTTGTAAAATTGGCATGTACAACAATCTTAGATTATTTAATGTTTTTAATGAGAGAAGATTGAACAATTTTGAATGATTTAAATCAAAATCTGTTTACTGTTAAATACCGATAAAAGTGAAATGTATCAAATTCACACGACTGGTAAATGATTAGAGGTCGACCTTTTTGCACTTGAGACATTTTGGAAGAGTTATCCACCTTTGGTAAAAATAAGAAAAATCTAATTTTCTTTGCATACCGGTATAAGTAGTAAATGATTTATTTTATTTCATAAAGAGAAAGTTTGTGCGACTTTTCATCAAGAGATTTGTATGAAATATAATTTCTTCTAATTTTTTTTTTAATAAAACATGTTCTTCCCATAGACATCAATGTAAAATTCTAGGTAAAATAAATCAAACAATAATCAAACTTTTGTAAATTCCTATGGTGGAGAATTTTTGTTAAATAAAGTTTTTAAAATAAATCCACGAAAAATCCCACTATCCATTTATTAGATATGCAATATGAACATATGAACGTTATACTGAATACCTTAATGTGTGATCAAAAGGAGACAACGTGGATTGGATCTTAATTAATGACATTTTCCCTCCAAAATCTTCATTAAATGCACAAGCAAAAAAAAAAAAGTGTTCACGTGCAGCTTTAAATTATTCAGTATTTCACTTATGAGCATTGATTTCCTATATATACAGTGCAATATCTTGTACAAGTTTTTAAAGGAACCTTAAAACAGTGCACTTTAAATGTTCTACAACGAAATGAGGGATTTTCAGTCATGTGATATCGGAAAATAGTTGGCGTTACGATGAGGAAATATTCCTACCAAAATAGTGGAATATATTTTATTTACTTGTTTATACTTAAAGTGATCTACTCTTGAATGTTATGACAAATAAATATATGATATTTCATTGTTTTATTTTCATGGAATAGAAGTGTTCTCTTTAACAGAAAATTACCGCATTTCACGTAAATCAATTATGTATATTAGGAATGTGTTATACACAAAATTAAGGTATGTTACTCTAGCTGTTCAAAAAGTATTTCTAGTGATAGTGCATAGGGGTCTTTAAGAGAGAGAGAGAGAGAGATAAGTTTGCCTTGTGACACACAACATAAGATTGTTCTTGTGTTACATGGTCTTACAGATTGTCTTTAAACTACTCTTGAATGACTACCGAGAGTAACATTTCTCTGAAATTAAAAGTGATTTATGATCTGTTAGTGAAATGGCTCCTGTTTTATCATGGGATTCTGTCTAGTAAATTATAGATTCTATATATCCTTACTGTCTGGAATTTCGCAGAGTTTGCCAATGAATCCATGGGGACAATAACACTTGTCTTGTTGGTAGCAAGTTCCACCATTTTTGCACTCAACGGTACTATTAACGGTTGAAATGAATTCTGAAAAATAAACCAATGTGATTGCGTCAGGAAAAATGTTGACTTATTTAAAAAAAAAACCGCAGCTATTTTCTATTTCTTCTACGTATTATACAATATTGATTTATTTACTGGTTTTCAGACATGTTTTGCTGGTGCTTCTTAAACATTACCTGTTTTTAAACCACAATCGTGACCCTGGAAACCTTTTGGACAGATACAGAAGCCGTAGAAGTGACACGTGCCGCCCTGTCTACAGCCGTATCCACCATTGTTTGTACAGTCGTATTTAGCGAAAGCTGTAAAAAGATGTGACAATATAGAACTTGTACGTCTGTATTATATGTAGAAATCATATTTCCATACTATGAAGACACTTAAATGTTCAGAAAATGGGGCCATCAAGTTGTCACCGCCAGGTTGTTAGGTCACCTGAGTCATTCAGATGACCTATTGCTTTATTTATCTGCGTCCGTCGTCGTTCGTCAAAAATGAACATTTTGAACATAAAATTCTTTTAAAATCTGGAATGAAGCATCTTTGAGACAAGGGGATATAAATTATGGATTTCAGGTCCTGCACCCCGGGACCTTCGGGGCGGGGCTAAACCTGTCAAAAATTGTCCAATTTTCAAAAACCTTCTTTTCTACAACAGTACAGCTATAAGAAAACCATAATGCATAATTATATAGAGCAGAAAGGCCTCTATCAAAATTATAAATTTCATGATCCCTGGGATGGAGTTTATGACTCCAGGGCGGTGCCAAACTTGGCATCTAGTGTGTATGTGTAAAACAATTCGATGCCGGATAACATCATCAATGCTTTTGATACGAAATTGAAACCAGAGGAGCGGGTAGCCCTTTACCAAAATTATAAATTCCATAATCCCAGTGGTAGGAGTATTTGTACTAGAGCGGAATCAAAATGGTCATACATGTAGTGATTCATCGAGTGTCCCTGTTTGAACTTCTTTAATTTTGCTGATACTATATAAAACTACTTTTATGCCTTATCCTGTTTTTCTTATATGAAACAGTTCATGAAAGCTTGTTATGCAAAGCAGCTTGAAATAATTTATAACAAGACAATCTAAATGAGAATGGAAATGTCATTTATTAAATGTTTAACAAATGACGAAAAAATGAGTTCACGATCTATTAAGGGGAAATCAGCATATATTACACTGATCAATGTTACATGTACATAATACTGACTTGTTCATAGATATAAAACAGAATAAAAAACTTAGTCTACTTGCATGTTTTGGGAAAGCAGAAAGGGATGTACCAAAATTGTAATATTCGTAACCCCGAGGTCTGACTGTTGGGCGGGTTGAAAAAGTCATAAAGTGTTATATGATATATATTTTGAAAAGGTGAAGATAAGAACAGTTGTCAATCTCATGATTCCTGTGAATAATACAAAATTAAGAGTATGGCAAACGCGGACCCCTGGACACACCAGAGGTAAAACCAGGTGCCTAAGTGGAGTAAGCATCCCCTGTCGACTGGTTACACCCGCCGCGATTCCTTAACCTTGATCGAGTAAATAGAGTAATCCGTAGTGAAAATCGGTGTGTCAAGGACAGCCTAACAATCGGTATGAAACATCTCAGACAGCATTTGAACCAATGATAGGTTGTATTGGTAAATTAGATCGTTATAACGACCAATTTGCGAAATGCTGCTTTTAAAGGCTATTTTTGAAAACCCTGTAACATCAACTTATTTGGCAGTAGCCTGCCTCGATTTAATGTGACCATACGCAGAACAAGCTCTTGCGTATCGAATCAGTTGAGAGGTATAAACACCACCATATGCAGGTGATAATGGAATATTGCTGCATAAATTTGAGATCCCGTGCATGGGGATCCGGGTTAAACTAGGTCCTCAATACTCCTTGCTTGTCGTAAGAGGCGACTAAATCGAGCGGTCCTTTGGATGAAACCACAAAAACTGAGGTCCCATGTCATAGCAGGTGTGGCACTATCAGATCACTACCTACTCAAAGACCGTAAGCGCAGAGCATAGGCCTAAATTTTGCAGCCCTTATCCGGCAATGGTAAAAATTTCGAGCGGGATATTCAACAATATACAACCAAGAAACATAAATGTGGGAAGTTGGCGCTCGAGAAGCTATATAATGTAAAAAATTTCATTGGTATGGGCACTTTCATGGGCATTTGTGATTTTCAAAAGAACACGTCTTGTTTTATACTGCTGCTGAATATTAGAATTTAACTTGGATAGGCAGAACAGGAAAATTATTCTAAATTTCATAGTCCTTGTGGCTAGTATTACAATACCCGCAATGAAAACAGAATATTTACAGAAAATATTTTGTAAAATAATAACTATATTCCTAATCAATTTTTGTCACTTCACTCAGAGAAATTCAATTTTTTCCCAATACTGAACAGGTCTTTTATACCTCTGGTATATCCATGGATCCGTGTTTGCCCAACTATCAATTTTTGTATTGCTTATAGGACTTATGAGATTGATCACTGTTCGTTATCTTCACCTTTCACCAACTTATGGCATTGGTTAACTTTTTTTTTATCACCAAATCCGTGAGGACGAAACTTTTAATAATATATACACCATTTCAAATTATTAAATCCAAATTTAAAAACGCAATCCAAAGCGTATTCGTATTTACAGAGTTGCTGTCCACAATGTTTTGATTTCGAAGGAAATAAACAAATTGCGCATATTGATAAGGATAAATGAATAACATTTTATGAAATTTTGTTGTTGTTTTTTTATTTTACATATATGAATAAGTTTGCTTTAGATGAAAGTGTGATTGCATAATGCTTCATCTGCCTATTAACTTTTGTCAGCACCTTATAGTCCACAAAGGTCAATACGTACCTGCTGTACCCAGGCAACAGAGAATCAGTATGTGAAACAAGGGCATTCTGAAAAACAAATTGAAAAGGGGGTTATATATGACGTCAACAACATAAATGTATATACATCTGTATAAACAAGCTCATCGATATTCGCTCCTTGTATATACTTTCGTTTTCAAAATGAGACTAGATGTTTTGTTGTCTGCCTTTGTAACATGGCGGAAAACCGTAAGCCATTTGTTAAATGACATACATAATGCCATCGTATATATGCGAGAAAAGGGATAGAAATTACAACAGACTGCTGACGCATTGAACATTCCCAGAGGAACTGTAGCGAGAGTTATCTCTCGTTTTAGACGAGTTGGGGAGAATTTGCCTGAAAATGGACATCATCGTACATTGTTATTGATGAAAAGTTGTTCGCTTGTTCGGACCAACAGGAAAACTCCACTGAAAGAGAGTACCACCCAGTTTAATGTGACAAGAACTCAGAGAGTGTCCAACAGAACTCTCCAAAGATGTCTCTTCCGGGAAGGTTACCATAGACGCATATGCAAGAAAGTCCGTGCGAAGGAGGTAAAAACAGTTAGCATGGTGCCGAGGGATTGTATTGTATCTTGCTTAACGTCTCACTCGAGAATTTTTCACTCATATGGAGACGTCACCAAGACCGGTGAAGAGCTTCAAATTTAGGCCTATGCTCGGCGCTTACGGCCATTGAGCAGTGAGGGTTCTTTAGCGTGCCACACCTACTGTGACACGGGTCATCCGTTTTTAAGGTCATCTCCGAGGACCCGTGACATTCACACCTGATGCCGAGCGTTTGGCGATGGAACTGTCACTACCTGTTTTAACGACTTAGGTGTGTCGCGGCCGGGATTCGAACCCCGGGCCTTCTGCCTGCGGGGCGAACGCTCGAAGCTCCATTCATGTGTGAATGGTCGGTGAAAAATATTGATTTTTTTCTGATGAAAGTAAAGTTGTTTTTGGTCAAAACAATAGCCTCTATATATGGCGGTGATAAGACGAGGCGGGATCTGTCCCCTGTCCCAACGAAGAATTTTCATGAGTTGGGGATGCAACGCATATTACGATGTGGGCACGAGTGCAACTATAAATGGCACCGTGAATAGGCAGAAGTATATTGGTAGCCTTGAGGACAACTTATTGCCCGTTACAGCTACCCATTTTCCCAACCATTTTTTTAAATTGAAGACGATAATGCCCCGATCCAACGAGCCCAAGATGAAGTCAGAAACCAAATCTATTGTAGCAGTTGGCTTGAACAGTCACCTGATTTAAATATTGAAAATATGTGGCTAAAACGTAAACTGAGATTGCAACTGAACTATCCAAGGGCATGGTAAAATCTCCTCTTGAAATACAGTATACATGGAGTGTGTGTGTGTATATGTATATATATATATATATATATATATATATATATGATACGACGTACGATGAAATTGAGGGTCAAAGGTGAAATGACAAAATTGAACACAGGCAAGCTATTTTTACTTTTTTTGATGTTTTATTGTTTGCACCACACTTGAGCGACGCCATTATGGAATTTGCTGTTAAATTATGACACACGGCTGTAGTTTGATCATGTGATTGACATGGAAAATACCATCAACAGACTGGATTCATCATTAATGGGGTATGGACACGATTTGAGCCGAAAATTAAAAAAAAATCTATGTTTTCGTGTTCATTGTTTACAATGTTTAACTAAAGCATTTCGAATAGTCAACCAAAATTTGAGTATCAGTTGTTGAGTTACAAGTGAGATACAGTACTACATATAGCTCACAATTCCTTGTTATGTAAACAAGGCTCGTGTCATGTTTTTGTTTACATATATATCGCTTAATAGAAAATAGCATGCTTAAAACAATATTAGTTGTGCCAAACACTAGAAACTGTTTGATTGTGTTCAGGATTAACTAAATGTGCTTTAAACGAAACGTTTACTAGTATATTTAACCTATGTAAACAAAAACAAGGCACGAGCCTTGTTTACATAACAAAGAATTGTGAGCGCTGTTTCTCCCATGCACCTCGACAACTGACATTCACAATTTTTGCTGACCATTAGAAATAAAGCATTCTAAAGATTAAAAATGTGAAAATAAAAATTGAAAATGTTCAACTTAAATCGTGTCCATGCCCATTTAAGCAAAATTTCCAAACATTTGACATAAAGCATGCAGTGATCAGGTAATCAATTGTTGTGATGGAGTTTATCCGGAAATGATATTTGTGTTTTCTTAGAAAAAGAAGGATGGTGGTTCTTATTTGACACATTCACATTTGCTTAACCGATAACCTCGACCTGAACGATTAAATATTCTGATGCATTGTAGCTAGTAACCCGCTACCAATTCGAACCAAACTTTTACAAAATTTCAAGTCAATGTAAGAACTTATTATTTTTGCTCGAGACAGACTTTTGCAATAAGATTTTAACTTCTTTTTTTTTTTTTTTTTTTTTTTTTTTACATGTATGCATTTACCTTTGTTATATATAGATTTACATTGTATTTAAACGTAATTATGTTCCTGGTCCGTCGGATGTGACGTAACATGGCGCTCCATGCCAGAGATCACCTCTCTTGCATGCGGTGTTTGATAAAATAGGAGGCATATTACAAAAAAAACACTTTCAAAACCGGGTACTGATTTAACCTTAAAGGTACATGTGTACTAATAATTTTAGTTCGTTTCGAAACTAAATGTAACATGGTTAATGTATCTGTAATGGCGATATATACCGTTAATAAATTGTGCATCGTAAAGAATCTTATTTCATCCCAGATGAAATTTTTAGTTCATTCTTGACTAATACTAACATCTGCGGTTGGCCATGTAAGGAGGTATAATGTAGGTGCACGTGGTAGGAAAGAAAACAATGACATGGAGTTCATCAACTGTAGATATAGGAGTAAGGACGCAATTCATTATGCTAGATCATGTGTAAACATTACAGGGTCGTTAGATAATAGATATGCAGAGATCCAAGAATTGCTAGGAAAATACCACGTGTTTTGTTAATAAGACACTGAGTGTATCTTTTATTAAAACCCAACATAAAAATTCGAGCATATAATAAAAAATTTAAAAAATCGAGCATGCTTGGATGAAGCCACATTATAGTAAGATTTTTTTTTACTAATGTTAGAAGATATAAACAAAAACTACATTACGTATAGTACTGTTATAATTTCACACGTTTGCCATTTTTTCATAGCAGAACTGGTGTGACTATAAGGGGGGAGGGGGGGGGGGGTTATGATGAAAGCCTGTATATTTATGTTTTTGCAAGTACTTTGTAGCTTTTTGTCAAACACCCATTAATATGGGCTTTTACATTGTGTTTTTGTCATGCACATGCGTATGAGATAGTTTACATGCAAATTTCTAGAATTTTTATCCACTTTTTTTCGATATTTGTTGATCAAGTCTTACTTACTATATAGCAGGTTCATATCGCGGTCGGAAAAAATCGCGATTTTTTCATTTAGCAACAAATCGCGGTCGGTTTAATTCGCTGAAAAATAAATCTTAATATCCTTCAATGTATTTATTATCAATATGAAAGATTAATTCACTGAATGTTAAAATCCCGGAAATTTTGTTTCAGCGAATATAGCGAAAATTAACTCCGCGAGTTAATTTCCTGCTATACAGTATTTCAATCAATAAATAACTACTACGATATACATATGTCTTACGTCATTTTTATGTGAAAATTACGGAAGGAAGCCCAGTCGATGTAGCTATATTTCTTCACATGAATCTGCGTGCGCAGAAGATGACATGCACTCTCAAACTATTAACCATTAATCTTGTAAATGGGTTTTAAGAGGTATATTTTCAGCTGAATGTTACAAATTTAGACTAATTTAAATGAGCTATGTATTATCCAAACGTATCATCAATGACAACTTGGTTTTTCTCTGTTGAATACCCATTGTTCATCGATAATTTATATGTAGTGCTGAATATAAAAGCACGGATCTAAGTATCTATGTTGTAAGGACCCGGTATATGAATATCTTGCCACTTCATTTATATAATGAAAGGGAAACAAAGACCTATTTAACAATGCTTTGATTTTTCATGACGTTAGCCTTGTATCCTCAGTGAACAGGGTTCTTTGCGGAGTAGGAAATACTGCACCAATTGTAGTACTATGTGCGATCGTGTCTTACCAGCACAAAACTGTCATTCAGTTGTATTTTTGCCTACTCATAAATAATTTATATACATAAATAATGTAATCATATTTTTCTCGCACCACAAACGAATTATTCAAAGACTATAACCGCTAAAACATTATTCAAAGACTATAGATGGAAGCTTAATCGATTTAGTTAAACAAGTACATATGAATTTTTTTATCTGAAAAAGAATTTGAGAGTATCAAATGTGTAAAATATTTATGAATGTATTTAGCGACTCGAGAGAGAAAAGTAATGCATATATCTTTATAATTTCAAAAAACAAACTGTTTTGAAAAATAATAATAAAGCTGAACTTTAAACCCTCACTAACCCTGATTATGACAGGACAGTCAGTTTAGGAGTTGACTTGGGTTTTTTTCCTGACATGTTTAAGCTATCGCTTTTAGTGGCGATAAACTTTCTATCATTTGACTTGATAAATATCCAACCTTTAACATTCGTGCGGTATTGGCGTGTCTGGTGAAATTTAATACACAATAAAATTAATGTGTTTTTCTCCGTTCTCCAATTCCTTATTATATTCAAATTACATATTTTGGCTATATTTTCCATTTTGTTGGGAAAATGTTTCTGGTGTTACTGTTATAAAAGCTTTGCTAAATATTATTTGATGGAATGTATTTTCTTGCAGTGAAGCGTTCTTAATTATTTTGTTGCACTAATTGATATGATGCACTGGCGTCATTACACTTATAGTGTTGGGCTAGTAAAGCCTCGTTTATCTAAATTTTTAATAAAATATTTTTCGTTTGTTTATTTGTTTGTTTGGTTTTTTTTTGGTTGCTATTTTTTGTTTTTGTTTGAGTACACTTAAATCACTATGATAAGTGTTTAAGATAAAGTTGTTTTTGTTTGTTAGTTGTTTTGTTGGGTTTTTGTTTTTGGTTGGTTTTTTTTGTTTTTGTTTATTTGATTTTTTTGTGTAGTTGAGTTTTGTAATTTGTAGTAATTTACCATTTTAATGAGAAATACTAAGTCCATAAGATGCTGCATGCCTCCTACATATACCAAATATATACCTTACCCAAGAAAAAAGTAAATATAGTCGTTAAACTTCTCATCATTCTCCAAGTATAAATATTAGCCACTTTACTAATTATCACAAAAGTCGACACGACAGTGAAAAACAATTATTTATACATAAAAGTTTGCAACAGAGTTAATGTGAAATATATAACAAAATCTTGTCATTTGTGCGGCGGTAAAACTGAGTATTTTGCGTTCGTGTGATTTCATATGAACACGGAAAATGACCCAACTTTCCAATCAAATGGGGAGGGACAACTTATATTTTCTAAAGATACACGAAATAGTGTGCAATAGCACATGCTATGCTAGTCTAATATTCAACTATGCAAATATCAGCGTAACACCCATCCACCCTCAACGTTTAGAGAATTAGATTAAATGAAGTGACATCCATTAATTTATTATTATTCTTTATTGCTGAAGACATACGTCTTATGGCATACATGTTTACAAAAATAATAAACAAGTTAACAATTAATTGACTATAGACTGAAACATCTGGTAACAGTAGATCACAGGCATATGGACTTATTCATTCTGATTTTGAACCAACCCCCCAACAAAAAACTCAAAAGGAAATTTTCAAATCAGTGATTGTTTTTCGAATTGTATTTTATCTAATTTTATGAAGTATTATATAGTTATACTATTTGGCTGATACCGTAAATGTTCACTTGAGTGTGTATTGGTATACTTTCGTACAATGTACGATTAGAACGTCAATTAATTATGCAAGTTGACGGCTTGTAACAAAGTCTTTGTTTACAAAGTATATGTTCTTGTAAAGAATAAATCTTTAGCAAATACATGTATTGATGCAAGTAGACATGTAATAAGATTTTATCTTGTATGAGGTTTTAGGCGATACGCATGTGTTTAAACGGGTAACGCATGGAACTCATGCTGCTGCAAAGTGTTTACCACGTTAAAATGCAGACATTAAACAATTATTGACATTTGTTTGGACAATATAATGCTTTAAATAGCTACCTAAGCCATACAATATTCACATAGCACAGGGAGCTCAGTGAATACTGTACTTCAAGGGTAGATAAAGCATCGTATTCATTGAAAAATATCAAAAATTGTTTTATTAAATGACAGAATAATTTAAATCATCGAATTTGACTACTAGAGCTTACGAATTGGTACCTGGTCGGCCGTCTTTGTATACAGGTAGAGTGAAATGTTTACAATGTAGTCATAACTGATTTGAGGCGCGGTTTTTTGTTTATTACATATCTCAGGCACATAACATTGCTACATGTATTTAAAGGAGGGCAGCCGGAGAAGAAGTTGACTGAACAACTATCTGAAAATTTTGACAAATAAAAGGAAAACATCAAACCATGCCCCAAAGAAACATCAAACCACGCCACAAAGAAACATCAAACCACGCCCCAAAATCCCACTTCATTTACATTGGAGTTTTAGTTGTTCATCATTTAGTAAATGGGTTTTATTCATCAGTTCCATCTGCTGCCATGAAAAATTGGGGGAAGGGGGAGGGGGTAAGAGGTTACCAACCAATTAATCGAACATTAAACCAAGATAAAATTAAATATTGGAAAAAGTTGTGAATAATATTGATTGGGTTTTGTGAATTCACAGACACATGTCTATGAAGTGCATGTCTAATAGAAAATAAACTGTTATGCTTTGTATCATTCACCACTGATTGTTCCATTCTCAGCATAAAACTTGGACAAAACAGAATTCAAAGCATGTCAGTTTTGCCATGTTTTTACTTACAATGTAGCTGTCAGAGCTTGTTTACGTCTTCTGTAAGACCCAGTCGAAAGAGATTAGTAACGCGAGTTTTCATTGATGATAAATCGCATCATTTTTTTTTTTTAAATTCCAAACTATTGAGGCCCGATGTTGGAAAAATCAAATGCTATATTTACCTTGAAGGCACGTGCAGGAATGTACGAGATTTTTGTAAATAGGTCACAGATAAATATTCAAATGGATGACGTCATAATTATTTCGCGTCACACTGCCATGGTGAGGATCTACATACTCTGAGATATCGTAAACTTGTTAGTCTGAATGTATTTGGACCTCTAATGTCCTCTATAATATTCTTATTTACTGACATGAAATTTATTTACACATGTTGATAACTAATACAGATGTATTGTTCTTGGAATAAAAATAAATCCTAAAGTACTTCTCAGGGCCTCCGTGGCCGAGTGGTTAGAGCATCGCGCTCAAAATCACAAGTCCTCTCACCTCTGTGGGCGCGGGTTCGAATCCCACTCGCGCCGGTAAGTGAGAAAGATTCCCAGTTTACTTTCAGAGGGTCGGTGGTCTCTTCCCAGGTACAAATAATCAGCCATTAAGGATGAAATGGTAATTGTACGTTTGAATTTTACGTGATTACATTGTGTAATACGTTCAGTACCACTTGCAAGGCGTTAGCACGATATAGAACCATCACTGCTACAGCAGTAAAGCGCTGTGTGCATAGGTCAATATTTGATGAAGTCTCTACGTGAAAAATTATCGTACAGGACATAAAACAAATTCCTAGCAAACTAATACTTTGAACAACGTAGTGTTATAAATTAACCCGACCCGTCTGGATGTAAAACTTTCAGTTACATGTACCACATACAGATTGCAGTATCATTGTATGCTTCATTTCGACAGAAAATTGTCACGTATTGATCAATAAAATTTCTTAATATTGTAAAAGATATTTCAAAACTTACGTTTTCTTTCTTTGGCCAACAGCGAGATTCCTAAATCTTTCTCCCTTAATGAATTGCAAGATTTGTAATCTAAATTATGCGCACGGCCACTTTCACATATGTAACGTTTTAAAATAATTAATACAATTTCCTCACAAAACTTCAACCACAAGGGCATTGTTAATTCTAAATATGCAAATGAGCCGTAATGAAATTCATTAGCCATTTTGGATGCTCCGAGAACTCCAGAGGAACCTAAGCACCAGTAAGTAGTAATCCTATATGCTTTAATTACTACTAATAATAATTTTGCAGGTAGTCGGCGGGTTAATGTTTATTTGTGTAAAATTGATATCCATTACCTTTGAAATTGAGAAACATATTAAGTATATAATTCTTATTCTTCGACGAGTTCTCTGCTACATGGTTATTGATATATAAAGATGGTGTGTTAAACCCTAGATTGTTAAACGCACAGTTTAACTGTACCATATGCATGTATGTATTATAAGACTTTGGAAATTAGTGGCATTTGGATTTTTTAAATGAAAAGTTTGATCATCAAATCTATAAGACATATATCATCAAAGACCGTACAAATAATGTATCATTAATGACAAACTATAGTTGTTTGATTTTTACTGATATTAATTTTAGAACAATTATGTCTTGTTTGTATATTGTTTTACCAGGGACTGATCATTTTTCGCTAGTTTCACCATTTCATTTGAGAATTTTTCACTCATGTAGGGACGTCACAAGTTTTTTTTTGTGTGAAGTGCCACAAATTTTGGTGTATGCACATGGCACGTAAGGTCGTAGCAGTGAGGGTTCTTTATCGTGTCAGTGCCAATCGTGACATGGAGCCTCTGGTTTTAAGGTCATATCTACTCAGATTGATCAATATCTACGTGTCGTTTGAAAAATATCTCTGTTTATTGTTCCTACCTTTTACCTGTAGGTTTCACCTAATCCTTTTGCAATATTTGTAATTATAATTCTTTTTAGAAGAATATGTTTATTTACTCAACATACATGTAGGAAAAGTTTTACGGTTAATTAATTCCAAATTCTAAAAACTCTTTTTAGATAACACGTACAAAAAGGGTGTTGTTTCATTCATGCATAAAGATATGCAATGTCAAGGATATGGTAAGAAATGGGTATTGCACTTTATCTATCGATATTATACATTGTTTTTGTAAAATTAATGTTAGACCCATAACTTTGCACAAGTTCATTGAGAATCTGCAGATAATATTGTACAACCCGAGTTATTTCGTTAAAATTATCTTTTCCATTCTAAAACAATATGTATTGCTGTTTTAGGAATTGTAGTTGAGTAATGGGATAATAGCTATTTTGGTCTTCACACAACAATTCTCTAATTCTACTACTGAAAAGAGATCAACTGATTTTGCGGTCCATAAACATGTAGACTGAATATAATATGTGAGATAAGCTGATTGTTCCAACAAGGTGTTATATATTTGTTAAAATAAATGACGTGTCACGAATATACCTGCATGACAACTAACTGGTTAGGCTAATTGAAAAGGCAGCTGCTGTTTAATTAATCAAAACAGTTTTTATCATACTTAAACTTTAAAACCGAAAATCTGTGTAGAAATCATACTTTGAAAAGGCTATTTATGGTTGAATTTTATTTCCATCAGAATTACTTCTTTAATTGTGCATGCTGATGCAAATTTCACAGTGTATTTTTTGCTAACTTGATGTCTAATGCATACAATTCATTTTTACAATAAAGCGATATGACTCCGTTTTTTATAATTGATGACGTTTGTGTCTCGTTTTGTTATTGGTATGACACGAGTTTAACCAGTTATAGAATTTTAAAATTCCTGAAGTAAAATAATGTCATTCAATACATGTAAAACTAAAACGAGGGTTCATTATTTGCAAACTTTAACATTTTAGATCTTAAATCTTTTTGGCCTTTTTTTTGACATAAAGTACACAGCTTTTGACATATGGAATTATTTTGGTTACCTTGTTAAATATCGCCTCACGATTTTCTCTTGGCACACAACTTTTCTTATTATGTTAATAGGGAGAGTGACAACTACAACATGTACAAATGAATTAAAAGACAAAGTTTCCTTCTCTATCTTTTCATTACATAACCATTCTTAGTTCATGACTATGATTCTTAAATAACATCAATTATATATACATTCACGTTCATTATAGTTTTAGATAATTTCAAATTCATTAACATGTCTTTTTTGATATGTATTCTTTATTGTTTTAGACAATGTCACCTTTCCTTCCGTTGATTTTACTGTCAGTTGTCGGTTACGGTAAGTAATAATGCATTTAACTATAATCAGTGGCGGATATAATGGGGTGGGGGGGGGGGGTACACACACACCCTCCCTTTGGTTGAATTTTCTTTTTAAAAAGGTGTTATTTGTTACAATTTTGATATCTTTGACTACCCCCCCCCCCCAAATTTGCGTTCTCCATATACGTTATAGTTTTAAAATGTGTAAACCACAATACATGTATATCCATTTAAAGTAACATTTTGTGCAAACGGCATTAACCTTAATTAATTACATCCATTGCATAAAATGCACGCAGTTTTTATTTTGTTAATGCCAACATTGAGGGAGGAATAAAAACTCATAACTTTAACATATTATAAAAAGCGTCATGCTTGAATAAGCAAGGTACATGTGACTTCGAGAATTAAATCCTGTTTTGTCCAATTTCGCTGAACCTCCTTGGTGAAGTTTTTTGAATTTCAAACGATTCCCAAGGTCTACATGTATTCTTTAAAAAAAAAATTGGAAAAAAATATGAAATAATTTTCTGCAGTTTTCATGAACAATGCGTACAAACTGTCTCTGGGATGCCATTGATTTCATTTTTGCAATCTTTGTATGATCAAGAAGTTCACTTCTAGTATAAGCTGCTTATATATGCTGTTGTCTGTAATGCTTAACAAAGGAATGTGACGTCATGCAGGTGTTTTTCATATTTGAAACGACAGTGATAGAATTTGCATTTTGCCTCGCCCAAAAGTAGTGAAGATGAAAGATCTTTATATTTAATTCATACTTATTCAGTATAACTCTTATATTATATATCAAACTTATGGGAAAGTGTTTGATTTACTGCATTGATATAGTTGAAATAAATACACCATCAATCTTATTCAGGTGCTTTTATGTTTGTTTTAAGAAATATATCTCACTTGACATCAAGAATCAATGTCCAATAAATGACATATAATTCACAAGTATAACTTAAAAACTGATAAGAATTTGTTGTAAAAGTTATTTCCTGAAATCATCCAATAGTTTAAAATTAAGAGGAATTATAACAAGATAATGGAACATACATGGTCAACTATTTTTTTCGCATGGCTAATATTCATTACGTTCCCTCGGGATTCTTTTTCAGCGAATCCTTACACCATTATCACGTGATCAACGTTTTTGATGGAGAAAATTGAAGAGTGCAGCTGTTTTCGTATCTTATACCGTTTGGTTTTGCCTCATTTAATAAGTTACAGGAGGTCCTAGTACAATCAATAACTGACAAGGATGGAAAGTAGATATATATGTGTTTCATTGGCTGATACAACATCGCAAAACATTTCAAATCCATTTAATCCGGAACAGGTTTATTAACAAAAAAGAGGGGCGCGTCCAATCGCACATTCCGGCAAGTGAAAACACAATCTCGAATGTGTAACAGTTAACATCCATTTTAAAATCCAATCAAAATACAACGATAAAAGATAATTATTATTTTTTCAAAAATAAATATTTGCTGGAAACTATAAGAAATCCCCATATTATTGATTGATTGAATATTGTTTAACGTCACGCTCGAGAATCTTTCACTCATATAGAGACGTCACCATTACCGGTATTTTGGCCTATGCTCGGCGCGGCTGCAAAATTTAGGCTTATGCTCAGCACTTACAGCCTTTGTGCAGGGAGGGATCTTTATCGTGTCACACCTGGTGTGACACGTGACCTCGGTTTTTGCGGTCTCGTCCGAAGGACCGCCCCATTTAGTCGCCTCTTACGACAAGTAAGGGGTACTGAGGACCTATTCTAACCCGGATCCTCATGGGGTTATCCCCATAATAATGCCCCACATAATATTTACAAGCGTCCATTTTGTACAGCTTTCGTACGAAATAAATTCGAGGTACCGTTTCCTAGCTTGCCGGAAATACCCGAGAAGTTGTGATTAAGGGTGCGTCGTTCAGAACATCAATCGATTTTATCTCGATAGAATAGAATAGCCAGGGCCGTAAATTACATGGAGGCGGAGGAGGCAGCTGCCTCCTCCAACGTTTGAGCCAAAAAATAATTAAAATTTAAAGTTCATTAGAATTTATGTTGTTTCCAATAACTAAGAACATGATACCTCCATTAAAAAGCATTCCAAATCTTTCTTTTAGAATGAGTTAGTCAAGTAACATCTTAGAAGGCCCTAGAATCAAGGATTTTGCACGAAACGTGTTCAGTGTGCACAAAATGTGCAGACCCCCGCCTAATTTCCTGCCTCCTCCAAATTGAAGGTTAATTTACGGCCCTGATAGCATCACTGACAGAAATTTCGTTTCGAGGCAAGAATACGGTTCGACTCCTGAGTAGATAGCACTTTACCTTGACGGCCACCCTGATTTGACATACTTCAAGATGTATTTCAGCACTAGATCAGAATTTGTCTGTTGACATATTTTT
Organism: Ostrea edulis; assembly: GCF_947568905.1. Taxonomy (NCBI): domain Eukaryota; kingdom Metazoa; phylum Mollusca; class Bivalvia; order Ostreida; family Ostreidae; genus Ostrea; species Ostrea edulis. Next base: position 63,527,790 of record NC_079169.1, on the reverse strand, counting down.
CTCATGCCTTCTATCCAACATAGATTTGGTTTCCAAAACCCTGTCTCTGTAGGATTTAACACCCTCTGAAGATTTTCCGTCAATGGAATCCAAGATTGAGTATCTGACACCAACTGTTTTCCAGGCTAGTATTCAGCAATTGCGTTGTAGCGCAAAAATCTCATCAGCAGCTTTTCGAGATCCTGTGTGTAAATTAATGGCACAAGTGCCATGTGTTCAGAAAGAAAGGAAAATGAAGAGTCCTCGATCAAATTTCTCACCGCTGCCAAACATTTTTTTTTTTTTTGGTCTGTTTTGCTGACAAAGTCCCTGAAGCGTAGGAGAGGGGCCTATGATCTTATATAATGCAGCGCCGACCCCAAAGCTAATAGCATCTGGACTTACAATAGTAGGTCTTTTCGTGGCATAAAATACCAACATGGGTGCCCTTTTCACTAGCTTTTTGATTTGCATAAATGTTTTCCCCTGCAACTTGTTCCACTCCCAAGTAGAATCAGATCTCAGCAAGCTGTTCAGCGGAGCTAAGTAGAAAGGTTCGGCATGAAACATCCAAGTTAAAGCAATACAAGCTGTAACTGACGGTATTTTTTCAACTATCCAATTATGCACCAAATAACACTTATCGGTATAACTATTTATAATCCCCAAGATCTGAGGAAAAATTCAGCAAAATAAACAAAGGGATATTGTTTGAGAGCATGCCTACAACGAACGTTTCGTATAAACCGGACATAGGAACGATGATTGCCGAACATAATCGGGTTGCTGAGACCGAGATCATTTACAAACACGGAAACTGACGTGAGTAACTACACGTGTCGTTTGTTTTAAAATATTACATCGTTTCATGAATGACAAGAAGTACTATAAGTGTAAGAAAGTAATAATTATGCAAATGTGCCACTCAAATGAAATGTTGATAGTGAATTTTTTTTTATAAAATTGACAGGTTAAATTGTGTAAATCTGGCACGTGCTCAGTGCCTCTCTTTCGCTTTTTTCCGAACTGGTGGCCTCCGAGATCAATGCACATCGGAGATTACGAGCAGAAATTACTTACACTATGACAATGATACATGGATCGACATTTTCTGCTGATTTCACGGGTTTATTGCTTCAGATTCGCTCTGATTCTGTGAAGATATATATCCAATCATAAATATGTTCGATATTTGTTCTTTCATTTTTCAATTTATTTGCTGTCAGTTACGGCTTGTATAGCTTTAAGAATTACGCCTATAATGAGACGGATTTCTTTTATGCTGATAAGTGGCCAAAGTTGTTGGATTGCTTGGATTCCCTCTGGACTTGATTGAATGCCTGCATAGATAACATACGACAAAAGTACCCGATTTTGTCTTTACGGCACTCATGCTCATGTTCAATTTCACATTCTCTGCAACTCTGTTCAGTATTGAGTCTCAAATCTTGTTCTTCCACTGACTCACCATAAATGATGACATCATCAATAATAACACTGCCTCCATCAAGTGCAAACAACAACTGACTTGTGCATCTCTGATAGATTTCTGGTGTTGACGTAATTCTAAAAGATAGTGACCAAACGGTATAATGAATGTGGAGATTTTGTAGCTTTCCTTTTCCAACGCAATATTGTAGACCCCACTCTTTGAATCAATCTTGGAAAGGAATTTTGTTTGACAGTTTAGGGCTGATATCATCTAAGTTTGGTAGCATGTAATGATCGCTTTTCACTTCTTTATTAAGGCGTTTCAAGTATAACCATGTACACGTACAAACACCATCATTCCTTTTTGCAACCGTAAGTACATGTACTGTCACAAACCAGTCACTTGGTTCAGTTAATTTCACGATCACTCATAAACCTTCCAATCTGTCCATTTCCTAGTTTACTTTGGGTTGGTTGGTTGTATACTGTTCAACGTCCCACTCGAGAATTTTTCAATCATATGGAGACGTCACCATTGCCGGTGAAGGGCTGCAAAATTTAGCCTATGCTTGGCCCTTACGGTATTGAGCAGGGAGGGATCTTATCGTGCCACACCTGCTATGACACGAGGCCTCGGTTTGTGCGGTCTTTTCCGACGGAACATCCCATTTAGTCGCCTCTTACGACAAGCAAGGGATACTTGGAACCTATTCTAACCTGGACCCCCACGGATGGGTTATTTGGAATTGTCTGCTCAGTATCTTGAGACTTCAAACTTACCACTATGGTTTCCCTTGACTAGTATCACTACAGACAATTCTGAATATAATGTTGATCTTTTTCAATATTGCCACGCAAGGGGCATATGTGTTTCCAAATCATTCTTGTGGGTTTTTTTTTAAAAAAGTTATAACGTTTGTCCAATAATTCATTGTATTTTTCCTCATCCCATTCCTCTGTATAAACGTAAGACATTTGAAAATATGTTCCGCAGAAGAATAGCGCAGATAACTGTTTACCTTCCGGGTTCTTGTTCAACTTAAATGACAGTCTTTATCTTGCAAATAGCTCCTTCCGTTCCGGTCGATCAGAAAGACGCTGGAAGTAGAAGGAATTCGGGGTGAACATACTAGTGAAATATACATTGTATGTAGATGGTGTATTAACAGAATACCAGTTCCACATTTGACTCTTCACTCCTGATACAATGTTTCGTAGGCTCGTTTAATCTTCGAAATCACAGTAGTCCATTTATCCCAGAACACCTTTATCAGGCTTAGTTCGATCATTAACCATAGTAGATGCCTGGTTGACTTCCGAAACTTAATTGCGTATGCTTAGCTTGCTTCCGGACCTTCAGTGCGCATGTCTGGTTTAGCCATTCTGTAAGCAAAGGCATTCTCTCACCAGATGCGTTACGCAAGCTTCACATACACCCCTGTCAACGCTTGGAATCACGTGACAATATAATCACATGATATAAACAATAATTCTCGGTTTCCTTTCCATTTAAAAGTTCTGGTAACAGGTGATGACATCAGGCTCTTTTCATAGCCCACTGGCACTTTAATAAGTACATATTTACCATTTAGCTGTTTTTCTCTTATTTCACAAGTTTTATCGTATTTTTATGGCCTTTCTTACTTTTGATTCCATGTTTACATTCAAATCTTCAACACGTGGATGTCCTACATTCATACGCATATTACGAAGTAGTTCCAAATTTAGGATCAGAAAACGGCGATTTTAAACAGTTTACAGTAAGCATCAATTTAATTGCACCAAAAACATTTCATAGCATAACTACATATTTAGTCGAAAACATAAATGTTGGATATTAGAAACTTTTACAAAATTTCTGTAAAAAGCATTGACAGAGGTGTAGTGCGAGGAGCGCACGGAACTCTGGGTAGAGAATGTAAGCAAAGGTTGCTGTTTGTTAGACCAGACATGCGCAGTAACACCCCTTCCGGTTTCGACCATAGGCAGTTCGATCGTACTATTGTTTAACTCTAGTTAGTATAGTTGATGATCGAACTAGGCCTCAAAGAGCACATGACATGTCATCCAGAACTTGTTTGAAACATGCCTCAAACAACGCGTACATAAATTGATTCGTGTACCAAAAATTGTGGAATAATATTTAGAAATTAAAGATTTTGGACTTATCTATTTAAAACTCCTGTTTAAGTAGTAAGTCACCCGAGAAAAATTGAAACCCTACTAGACTAGAACTCACGATCTACAGATAAATAGTGGGGAAATTTCACACACGTAGTTATCCAGCTAAATATTAAAAAGATATTCATTTTATTTTTCATTTCACGCACACTAGTCTATGTAAAACTTATACGGTACCCATTTTGATGCACCAGATGCGCATTTCGACAAATAATGTCTCTTCAGTTATGCTCAAGCCGAAATTTTGGAAATTCGAAATACCAATAAACTTGTAAGACCTAAAAGGAAAACTAGAGTGCCAAAAACTGGAGCCAAATTCGTCCAAGGATAAGAGCTATACCTGAGGGAGATAATCCTTAATTTATAAATAAATTTCTAAATTTTATCTCAGCAATTAAATAAACATCCGTATTTTCAAGCTAGTAACGAAGTACTTGGCTACTGGGCTGTGGAGACACTCGGGGACTAAAAGTCCACCAGCAGGCATCGAGCCAGGAGTCGTAATGTAAAACTTATACAGTACCAATTTTGATGCACCAGATGTGCATTTCGACAAATAATGTCTTTTCAGTGATGGTCAAGCCGAAATTTTGGAAATGTTATATCATTTACCGAGTCCCATGTGCAGGAATGTCATGGTATAACTATAAGCAATTAAAACTCAATGTAAGTTTCCGAACACATTCTTGTTTACCTAAATGGTACTGTCAAACGAACCAAGTATATAAACAAAAGTTTTGTCATGTGATTAGTAACGCTATTCTATATGCATTTAATGTTTTTGTTTCACGTTTCTCAAATGACGCTCTTCATTGCAGGTTTGGGGTACAATTGTCTCAATACCGGATACGACTGTAAAAACGGAGGGGCGTGCGATTACTTCGGTCGTTGTAAATGTCCTCCGGGTTTTAAGGAATACGATTGCGGACTGGACTCAGGTAGGATTCTGCAATCCATAATTTTATTGCATGATAATGTTCGTCAAAATTTAAATATATTTTGCCGACTTCATTTTTTCACAGTTCAAATAAAAGGAAACATTTTATCTGCTATCTCTTAACTAGTAGTCAATCAGACTTACAAGATATTTTGAATTTTAATATTTAGAAATACATTTTAATACATATAATTTCTAAATCAATAACTCCATTTCAGCGACTGTCACGCCACTGTCAGAGCGCAGAGCCACCTGTCTGAATAAAGGGGTTTGTTTCAATGGGATCAGTTGTTTCTGCCCAGAAGACTACATAGGGACAAAGTGTGAGGTGCCTGTTCGTAAGTACAGCTGCTGATATTTATACAGTTTAAAATGTTAATTCAAAAGACACATTTGCCTTTTCATAGATTCTATAAATAGTTGTGACGTCATGTGTGTATATTTCTCTGTCAAGGTCATTCCAATCGGGATGGGTATGGTACTAGGCGTAACCTTAATCTGTAAAAAATCACATGTCTCATGTTTACCTCTATTTAAAAAAAACAACCCAAATATTCGATGTGAATTTTTTTTTGGCTAAAGGATTGGTTAAAGAAATGTAATAGATTTATATTGAGAGAGAGAGAGAGAGAGAGAGAGAGAGAGAGAGAGAGAGAGAGATGGCAGACTATAGTGTATGTAAAATATTTATTTCCGAGTGGTTTTGAGATAGTAATATTGACGCATTGATAGTATATTGGAGATATTGATAGTTCTAATCAGGAATAAAATTCGTACGCCTCAATAGCAAGTCCTACAATGTATCCACTGCCCTCTCTCACGTACAATCTGACCTTTATATTGAGTACATCTACCAGTCGAATGAAAAGTTAAAAATATCGCGATGAAAAAAATTCTTGTAGAAAATTTTCATTTTATTCCCAGTAAAACATTATGGATTTGCACCAATGCGTTTTTGTAAGTTCCTAAAGAATTATGTCCATATTCATATATAGACTACCAGTGTATCATTTTTTATAAAGAACATTTTTAAAAAGTTATTGACTCTATTTGAGTCAGTATACAGTTATTGACTACGTCCGAGGACAACAGCTGTTTTGTTTGACAGGAGAATGGATCTGTTGCCCGAAGCCGTAGGCTCAAATTGATGTTTCTGTTCTTCGTCAGATCTAATAAAACTGCTGACCAGTCAATAGACCACGAGTGTGAGAGTTGATTTAACAGTTGAAATGTTGGTTTTAAATTGTATTAGTCTTACATGGGAAAAAAATGAAAGTGTATAACAATACAAATTGTTGCCCAGGACGCTGTACTCAGGTCCAACATGCCGAAACGCCAGTCAATAGTAACTTGTGATAATACTACATGTACATGATCCAAACGTTGGTTTTAGTAACCCCTATCAAGTGAATTATATCTATACCAAACAGTGATAAACAGTTCCAGTATATTAAACCCATTTTAAAGAAATACATAGGAACTATTACGCGTGGACATAACAATATTTGTTATTCTTTATTTTGTAACAATTAATATACGTATTACATATAGTGAGCGCTGAATGTGGAATGTCGTCAATGAAGATCAAAGCATACCGACCCGTCAACTTTAACGGCGAAATGTTTCTGAAGCAAAGCATGTTTGGCTGTAAACTTAGAGAAATGTTCACCAACATCCCAGGATATAAGATGTATGAATTAGAAGTGCCACATCTTGCAATTTCACCTTGTGCTTTGAGGAAAACAGAAAATGCAGAGGTATAGCATTTAGACGTTTCTTTAAAGTTACGTCATGATTTTCAAAAGCTTTGATGTGCATATACAGGTAGAAAGTGAGAAATACATGGCATCATTACTGTAGATCACAGTATCATATACAGGTAGAAAGTGATAAAAACATGGCATCGTTACTGTAGATCACAATGTCAGAAAAAGGAGTGCGAGAGTAAATTGTTCTTTACTAAACAAGTTTCACTGTAATCACATGAAAGCTGTGCTGTAATTGTGAAAGGGCGTTTGTCCGTTTATTTTGCATGATTTTAGGAAGAAATAAATCGTGAGTTTTACTCCAATATCTTTTAACATATTGTTTACAGACAGGAGATACAACTTATGAAGTGGAGGTCGCAACTGCACATACCAAGGGATTATTCAGTATGTCAGACACCGTACACAGCGTCAAATGTGTCTATGAAGCAAGGTAAGACATCAGACACTGTATATAACGTCAAATGTGTCTGTGAAGCAAGGTAAAACGGCATCAGACACCGTACACAACGTCAAATGTGTCTATGAAGCCAGGTAAGACAACATCAGACACCGTACACAACGTCAAATGTGTCTACACAACGTCAAATGTGTCTACACAACGTCAAATGTGTCTATGAAGCAAGGTAAGACAAAATAAGACACTGTATACAAAGTCAAATGTGTCTATGAAGCAAGGTAAGACATCAGACACTGTATATAACGTCAAATGTGTCTATGAAGCAAGGTAAAACAGCATCAGACACCGTACACAACGTCAAATGTGACTATGAAGCAAGGTAAGACAACATCAGACACCGTACACAACGTCAAATGTGTCTATGAAGCAAGGTAAGACATATTCTTTGCTATCTCAAGTGATGTAACAGTTTATATACTACTTCATGTATTGTCCATTAGTATTTGTATATAAGTTATACTATTCTATCCTATCCCGAAAAACTACCCATCATCTTAACATTGCTTTTCAGACGTATCGGCGAAAACCCTGTTGACGTCACGAAAGATATGAATCCTGTGTCAATTAAAGTCGTGGACTCCAACGAGCGACCTTTGATGCAAGTCCCAAGAAACGATGCATTCTACGTTCTAGCGGAGTCCACCGAGAAGTTCCCAGGTAAATACTGCAAGGGGGACCATTAACATTAAAACATCCAGCTCTGTTTTTTTTCCCATACTTACTATAAAACTCGTTTTCATTTCAGAGGCCACAGGTGCACGTGTAAGGTATCTGGAGGCTTACAGTCTCGATAGACAGACCAACCAGGTGAAATCTATCAAACTGATTGAGGACGAGTAAGTCATTTTAAATTATGAATATACACATGTATTTTAGTTTTTGAATGATTTTTCTTTCTTCACCAGAAAACGTTTCTCTATGGTTATAGAATGACGTTCTAGATAACTCGCCGATGTAACCCCATGTTACTTGATTTACTAGAACTCAAAATGGTCGATATACGGCTTGTTTTCTCATCAAATTGTTACTTTACTCGTAAATTTTAGATGTCCTATAGAATCGGCTGTCGGCCTTTTGGGGTTTACTCCTTCAAATGTACCATTCGAGCTGAATATGAAATGGCTTGGACGCGTGGAAATGAAAGGTTTCTTTTTAGTGGATGGCGAACCTCTGTACCTTGATTATCGTGTAAAGCTGTGCAGGAGAAAATGTTACGAGGTCAGTTTCTTAAAAGACAAAAAAATAGACATTTTTACATGTAGTATTATTGAACAGGTGGGTTGTTCCTTACTCTTTTTTTATGGTTATCTATTATGTTTTGATTTAATGGCTTCATCTCTTTTGTAATATTCTTTTCTGTTATTCAGAAATCCTGCAATTCACCAGGCCCTATCCAGATCCCGGCGAGCGCACCATTTAAGGACGTTATAAATCCGATCGAAGTTGTATAAACGTATTTTATGTGCTTTTCGAAAAACTCTGTCAGTGTTGCGATGCTAGAAAATCCGGGTGATTAAATCAATTATATAAGCGCAAACAATTCAAAAATAACCATCTGAAAAAGGCATAGCAACGGATAGTTTTATGTTAAGCAACACTATCTGTATTATTTCATGTCCGTGATGTTTGAATGTGCCAATGTCAATTCAAAACTAGATTATTCTATGTTGAATTCTGAATACTAATAAAATACACTACAAAAACGTTGGTTAATCAAAGTAAAACTGGTAGACTTTGATAAGTTCTCTTCATTTATGTGAATGAATTTGAAGATGCGGTGAAACCGTTTATATAATGTTATACTGAATTTAGTATTTTTATCATATGATTTTTCATACACAATATTAAATACCCTACTGTTCAACACTATCTCGTGTGTCTTTCGATACATGTTCATTTATTTATTAGGAAGAGGACTGATACTTTCTTTCTCTGTATATCTTTAATCTATCTACAACCCCCTTCCCATTTTCCGGTTCGTTCACCGTGCGTTCACCATTCCCTGTCCATGTGCTCTACGCTCACCAAATCGCTCGAGTTCACCGTTCGTTCAGCGTTAGATCTTTTGTCATTCCGAACACCAAAATGAAAGCATCGATCTTTATAACGAGGACAAAATATTTTCTTTAAAAAAGGGACCGCAAGAATTTTTCATATTACATCGGAAATGTGATTTTGAACTACAAAGTATCTCTGGTATCGGATTTATGAAATTTAGAATCTTTCAATGTAAGATATTGCTCAGTGGACTGAAGTTTTCTTTGAATAGTTCACAGTTGATATTCCAGAGGACTGGTTCCGTGATTTATCAGATACATGTAGTGGGTTTTTTTTTTTCAATCATCGAAAACATATTTTTTTAAAAAATATAATATCTGATTGTAAGTAATGAGTGATATTTCCCTCATTAAATAACCTTACCATATGTGAGCTCAGTCAATGTTTTTTGTTCACTTTGTATTAAGTAAAATAGAAAATACATGAAAGGTACTTTTGACTAATCAAAACAAGGCTTTGAAATATTATTAGATAATGCAGTTAAACTGCAGGTATAAATGTTATGATAAGTTACAGGGGATTGACTACGCGCCAGATCTTGACATTGGATGTGATCAATTTTGAATAATCGGCGTTAAAGATGCTAAGCAATTTCTTGAATTATCCATTAAATATTTTTCTTCATATTGATTGCTGTTTGGTTTATCATATGCTAACAATTCCTTTCGTTATACAGGAAATATTCAACATCGTTAGAATAAATGTATATCTCGTAAGAAACGTAAAGGCATAATTTTGCAAAGTGCATGTACAGTACAAATGTGTCATATTTCTCACGACATTAAATGCGTCTTTATTTATTTACTTGTTCTGGGAAGTGTTCACAAAATTTTAATGTAGTCTGGTGATATTGGCACTACAAATTTTATTGATTAAATACAAATATTTCTTTCCTTACCTGATTATTAAACAAGTACAAGGTAAGGAAAACATACGAGACATCGTACATCTTCCTTTCATTGTTCGCTCACGGTTCTCGTTTGCGCTCCATTCGCGTTCTGTGTTCGCTCACCGCTCGCTCTGCGTATGTTCACCGTTCGCTTACCGATCAAGTGGGAAAGTAGACTGCAACAATCGACTATTTGACTTGTACATGCAATCTACGAAAAAAGTGTCCGCCACCTTGTCGTTTAAATCCAGGACTTAAACCTCTACTCGTAACCCAGCACTTCATTAACCTAATGTCAATTAAACAAAGAGGTACGACGACTCAAAATTAACTAGATTGGTTACTCTTACTTTATGGTATATCGATAGAGAGATAACAACTACATTAATTAGCATTCATTCCAAGACACAATTTCAAGACTTGAAGATCTATGATTTTGTATAAAAGGATATGGCGTATTAAAGTGGGTTCATTTAAAATTGATAGGGTTGGACCTGCCTCTTATTAATTTTCATTCTAAAATATCAACTGCAGATAGGCTATGTTGTCATGTATAACTATTGTTCTGGCGTCATGTTGCATAGCAACAGTTCATTGATTTATAAGTGTAAATCCATTAAATTCATTTTAATTATAATGATATTTTGGGGATAAATGGTGCAAAAATAGTTTCTATTTCACAATCTTTTATTTTGAATGCTCTTTAATTTTTCTAAATTATGTTCAATTAGAAACACTTACCAACAATACAAATATATCCTAGCAACCAATATATACCATAGCAACCGACCTTTTTCCATGATTGTTTTTAAAATTATGATCTTATGTACAATAGTTGATAAAGGGATCATGTTTTGAAAAATATTTCATAAGCAGCAAAAATAAAACTATATCATAACAACCAAAATATAGTATAGCAATCAAATTCCTCAACTGATTTTTTTTAAATTGTGGTCCATACAATTAATTACTTGAAGGATAATACATGTACATATGCTTTTTACATAACTCACATATACAGTTAAATACGCCTTAACGACAATATTATATCATAGCAACAATCTGGAATATACGGTGGTATATTTAGGACACAGAATTTTTTTTTTCAAAGATACTAGGCAAAAATTATCTCGTGCGCACGACATAATATCTTGTGCGCACGACTTATTATCTCGTGCGCACGACTTATTTTCTCGTGCGCACGACATAATATCTCGTGCGCACGACATAATATCTCGTGCGCACGACTTATTATCTCGTATTCTTATGTGTTTTTATCAGAAGGAATTGAACGACATCCAGCTTCTTTGAAATTTGCATCCGATTCGAAGGTCAAGAAACGAGCACGTACTCCATGGACGTCCAGTTATAATGTACACGTCACCAGAAGATTACGGCACCAGGGATTATTTGTGGCTGTCTAATGATCGGTTTTTAAATGCATGCAAAAATGAGTGTACTTTTAACCACCCTAATTTAAATACAAATGATCCGGATTTCGAGAGTATTTGTCGCATTCTAATGGAAGAAAATGGCTGGCAAATGCCAGACTGTGCTTCATCTGGCCGGGAACTGTATGGAAAACTAAAAGAAAAACTGTGGAGGTTGTTGTACTGATATAGAATTAAATCAGCCAATGTATCAATACAATTGTTTAAGTGAATGACAGATAGTGCGTTATGGATAATTGCAGACTGATATCATACATGTTTATGAGATTTTTATCGATATCAAGAGATACTAGTATGAAAAAAAGATATATGAAAGGAAGTGAAATTAATAAGTTGTCATAGGGCTTCAAATTGAAGAAAAGATAAAAGGCGATGCAAGGTTTCATCTTGCCGCTATCCTTAGGGCAGTCTCGCACATGCTTACTGACCGTGGGCCAACTCATTAAATTTTTCTTGTTTTTATGATTAATTTATGCCCTAATCCGATTGGCTTCTTCACACTTTTGTGAAGGAAATTTCTCCAATCGTGTTAATTCTTACGGATTTATCTTAAACAACTGCTTTTTTTTCATAACATGATCTTCGTTTTCATACCGAGTTTCACTTTCTCATTGTTGGATAATTCATTAAAATGAGAAAAGTTCAATGTGTTGGCTCACGTGTGCGAGACTGCCCGTGGGTTTCTAACGAAGATTTTTATAGGTTATATACAATGCTTACCCAATTCAAACGATTTCAATAAATACCAATAACTTGTAATCAATTTTTATAAGCCATTATTGGCCAATCCTGCTCCTGGGTCACTGGTCATTTCTCACTGTTTCTACTTTTAAAATTGTATGTGGCTGTAAAGTTTCCACATAACGATGATGTAATTTCCTCTTGTGACCGTATTATAAATTGAAAGTATACAACACAAGGATAATTACCTTGTTCATATACACCATATTCAGCGCAGTTTTTAACACACACACACACACACACACACACACTCGCACACACACACACACACACACACACACACACACACATACACACACTCTCTCTCTCTCTCTCTCTCTCTCTCTCTCTCTCTCTCTCTCTCTCTCTCTCTCTCACGCAATGAATGGGGAAAACCTGTATGTAAACCTGCAAATGCATAAGAGCACTAGCATACTGTTGTAAAGAAAGTATTAATGTTTAGTTACTGAGGACAAATTGCATGTACCAAATTAAATCGAAACTGACTGGTCTAACGGTTATGTAGCTAGGAAAGGGTTATAATCAAGCTTTTATATAGAAAACATGTGATAATAAGTCGTGCGCACGAGATAATAAGTCGTACGCACGAGATATTATGTCGTGCGCACGAGATATTATGTCGTGCGCACGAGATATTATGTCGTGCGCACGAGATAATAAGTTGCGCGCACGAGATAATAAGTCGTGCGCACGAGATATTATGTCGTGCACACGAGATAATAAGTCGTGCGCACGAGATATTATGTCGTGCGCACGAGATAATTTTTGCCTAGTATCTTTGAAAAAAAAAAAATTCTGTGTCCTAAATATACCACCGTAGGAATATGTAAAAATAAAACAATTAAATATTTTAAATCATCAGAGACTTATCATGTATGCCTTAGGCAAGATCAGGCAAATAATACTTCTTGGCATAAAAAAAAAAAATACTGAACAGTTATAATTTGTTTTAATTTTTTTTTTATACTTTTGGTGAAACAATGATATAAAATTATTAGATAGTTAAATATACACTGTATTATTCCCTAAAACATACATATTGAAGTTACACTCTAAAATAGCATAATATGCATACGTATATTTTTTTTCTATTTGAATTTTTCATTTCTTGATATTTTAATATATTTTTCATTTATCAAAATAATTGTGACAGCTAATAAAAGCATTTATTTAATAGATTGATAAGATAAATTCAATGAAACAAATTTTTAAAAAACCAATATACATGCAATTCATGCATTAAATATATTTTTCACCTTCTCTCTCTCTCTCCTTTCATGCAGAAAAACAACATTTTGCCTAAGATAAAACACATTAATTACAAAATAATATTCTGTTTAGAAATACCTCACTCCGTACATGTACGTATGTATTAATTAATCTATATAACCATTTTATCTCCAGTAATTGTACATACTGTTCCTTTATTACAAACTTGCATTCTGTTGGTGCGCAAGTAAAAACATGATTTGTTATCAGCTGTACGTAGATGAAGTGTCACGAAATTTGACCTCACCTCTGTCGTTAGCCTAGTGACCCTGCGTGATTTTAATTAGTGACGTAGACAGTAAAGGAAATTAAACCCTAATTAGTATGAGATAAACGGAACAGCTTAAATAGTATTATTTTATTTTTATCAAAATCACTGAAATGTGACTATATATTTGATCGGCCTCGCGAATATATACGTCATTTCTACTTGTTGGATAAAGCAAATACAAAAATTACATCAAATAAGATATCCTTTACTACACTAGAATGTACAATATATTGATTTGACTTTAAGGTGAATCGCTATACCAGCATTTTATAATATTGCTCGTTAAAGCATTCGAAAAAGAGATACAGGCTCTCTGTTGTGTTGTCTGGTTGTTTTATAAATACTGAAAATACGTATTTCAAATTCTAGTCATAGATTAATGCTGAGTAAAATCAGTATTATGTTTATATATATATATATATATATATATAGAGAGAGAGAGAGAGAGAGAGAGAGAGAGAGAGAGAGAGAGAGAGAGAGAGAGAGAGAGAGAAAAAAAAGTAAGAATCATAATTCGAACATATCTAAATACATGTGCAAATATGAAGAACATGTATTGACTATACATTGAATGTGACATAAGATTTCATTGAATGGGCAGGTATGCACTGCAGAACCATACATACAGGTTTATAATCTTATAAATACCGAACAGTTTCAAACCATTTAATTAAACGAACAAGTTTAGAACCGCATTAACGTATATAAGTTTAGAACCCCTCTACAAGTTAATCTGGAATATAAATCAGATTGTGTACACTGAACACAAGTGGTACATTTTATGTAAGTTTCAAATTATTTCATGATTTATTGTGAAGGAAGTTCATCAACATTTCATAATTAAAAGTAGATGACATATAATACAAGGAACGGTCGCAGTGACTCAGTGTTAAGAGTGGTCGCTTTGTTATGTTGAGGTTGTGGGTTGGAGACCCACTTGTATCTCAGCTGCGTCAAACTTAAGTTATAAAGATAGATAGCGACTATTCCTTCATCAAAAGCTTGGTGTTTAGAAGTGTGAGTCGCGGGTCTTTCGGACGAGACTTTAAATCCATGACGTGCATTGACACTATTTAGAACCTTCAGTGTTACGTCCCTTGGCGCCTTGCACATGTTTAAAGTAGTACAACAGCCATATATGGTGACGTCTTGATATGAGTGAAAAATTCTCGATTTGACGTAAAACAACTAAATAAAGGACCATAAAACAAGAGAAGATGTTTCAGGAATTCTCTGTGTTTTTCGATCTCAAGAAATTGGAAACAAGAGGCTAAGATTTTCAAAAATTTGTCAATTTTGGGCAGTTTTTGCCCCGCTCCTAAGGCCCTATGGTGTAGGAGTTCTGAAATTTACAGTTTTTGTGCCAAAGATTCTTCATACCAAATTTAAAATGGTAATGATAGTTATCAAGAAGTTAAAAATATTCTATTGTTTACACAACTCATAACTGACAATATTGACCCCACCCTTATACCCAGACCTCTACCGCTGGGATCATCAAATTTACAATTTTGATAAAGGACTACATGTACCCGTTCTTTCTAAATATCTATTTAGTTTCAATTTAGCATCAAAAGCACTAAAGAAGATGTTACCCAAGTGTTTTACACATAAACAATATATACCGAGTTTGGCCCCGCCCTGCGGTCAGAACCCCATACCTCGGGGATCCTGAAATTTACAAATTGTGGTAGAGGCCTTCTTGCTCTACATCACTATGCATTTAGTTTTTCTTATACATGTGCAGTTGTAAAGAGGAAGATTTTTGGAAATTGGTAAAATTTGGACAGTTTGTCCCACCCCTAATGCCCCATGGGTGCAAACGTTAAGAAATTTACAATTCATGCCCCCCCCCCCCCTATTCCCAAAGATTTTTCATACCAAATTTGAAAAGAATTGGAATGGTACTTATCAAGATTAAGTTTAAAATGTTCAGTTGTTAACGCACGACGGCGGACGCAGACTAATTACTCAGGTGACCTAAAAATACAAGCAAAAATCTCCATTAGCTTAATATATGGATCTGTATTAAACCTGTGTTAATCCATGAAAAAGGTCAAGATAACGAGCAGTGATTCATTTCACAATTCTATAAATACACAATCGAGAACGGGGCAAACAATGACACACTGGATACACCAGAGGTGGGATTAGGTGTAAGAAAAGTATTTATTCATGAATCGTAAAAAATGTCAACTGAAGAACATAATCTAACATGATATGGAAGAGATGAATAACAATTGTACTATATATACATGTATTCTGTAGAGTACGGAATCCTGATTTAAAAAAAAAAACCGCTGTAAACGAGACAATCTAATTTGACATCAAATATGCAATATAAATCTTAGAATGAGCAAACATTATATATAATGATCTCATTGTAAGGCCTATTTTGATTATGATTTGATTAAGCTAGATTCATTGTATGCAAGACATTATTTATTTCATCTCTATGATATGAAAGGTGAAGATAACGAACAGCGATCAATCTCATAACTCCTATAAGCAATACAAGATTGAGAGTTGGGCAAATACGGACCTCTTGAATGATGAAAGGTGAAGATAACGAACAGCGATCAATCTCATAACTCCTATAAGCAATACAAGATTGAGAGTTGGGCAAATACGGACCTCTTGAATGATGAAAGGTGAAGATAACGAACAGCGATCAATCTCATAACTCCTATAAGCAATACAAGATTGAGAGTTGGGCAAATACGGACCTCTTGAATGATGAAAGGTGAAGATAACGAACAGTGATCAATCTCAACTCCTATAAGCAATACAAAATACATAGCTGGGCAAACACGGACCCCTAGACATACCAGAGGTGGGATCAGGTGCCCAGGAGGAGTAAGCATCCCCCGCCGACCGGTCACATCCGCCGTGAGCCCTATATCTTGATTTTAAGTTAAAGGGAGTTATCCGTAGTCAAAATCAATATACCAAGAACGGCCTAACAATCAATATAAAACATCTGACAGCATTTGACCCAATGACAGGTTGTATTGGCAAACTAGATCGTTATAACGACCATAGAATTTGCGAAATGCTGATTTTAAACGAGATTGTTGAAACTTCTCCACCATCAACTTGTTTGTCAGTAGCTTGCCTCTATTTAAAAACTGGTCATATGCAGAACAAGTTCTTGCGTATCGAATCAGTTGAAATATATACACACCATATGCAGGTGATAATGGAATATTGCTAAATAAATAGGGGAAGTTGACGATGGAGAAGCTGAAATCATCCCGTTTGTGATAAAGTTGAGTTGTTAATTTACCGTTAATATCTACCTGTATTTTCAATAAGATATTAAAGTATGAAGCAGAAGTGGACGAGTCTGTTGTGTATTTTATTTCGAGTTCACAGTCATATATCCAATCGACATATGAATGAACATTATTATTGTTAATAGATAAAGCGTCGTCGATATTCTAAATGTGGAATTGAAGGCCACAACAAGAGATTTTTTTTCTCACGTAGTTTTTGAATAAATTCTACTTCATAAGAACATAAAGACAGGTCAGCTAACAAAGGAACACAATTTGTGCCCATGAGAATTCCAACAGAATGTTGGAAGACCTGATCATCAACGACTATGAAGATATTGGCAATGAGGAACTCCAGCATATTTTTTATTTCAACTCCAAAGTATTTGTGCTTGGAATCAGAGTGGTGTTTAACAAAGTAATTTTTGGATGACTGATCACTAGACATGCATATTTCCATTTTCCATTTTTGTTGAAGAAGCAACTGTCTATGATGTCAAAAAGTATAGTCTTTAATTTATCTTGAAGAATGGTCGTGTAAAGTCTTGAAGAGTCATACGTTTTGATGTTGTTGATTTGAGAAAAATTTCGAGATTTCAAATTTACAAATAGTTTTTTTTAGAATTCACATTTGGTTTACACTACTTATGGCATATGTAGTGGCACAGTATGTTTGAAGTTTCTCCTTCACAGTTGTTAAAATTTTCGTGAGGAGTAAAGATAGCGTCTTGGTAGAACATTTACTGGATCCAGCAATGTATCTTTGTATAAGGGTCTTTATGAAGGTTAGAAATCCAGTATAGGTACGGTAACTCATATTCATCCGACTCATTGACTGAGATATTAAATGCGTCTAAAACCGAAGCATGGTTTTGAAGAATTTCATCTTTTTTAAAAGGGCAGTT
Organism: Ostrea edulis; assembly: GCF_947568905.1. Taxonomy (NCBI): domain Eukaryota; kingdom Metazoa; phylum Mollusca; class Bivalvia; order Ostreida; family Ostreidae; genus Ostrea; species Ostrea edulis. The sequence goes on along the minus strand of NC_079169.1, from coordinate 63,510,177 downwards.
GGAGTATAAGTACGATTACCAAAAGTGGAATTAATGCCAAGTTCGTTTAAAATACAGTTGTAATAATGAGCCTTACAAACAAAGACAATGTTGTCACAAGTTTTGTCAGCTGGAACCAAAACATATTCCTCATGTAACCTATCTAATTCTTTTATCACTTCTGGTTTAATAAATACAGAAGGATAGATGGTACGTACTTTTATTTTGATGTGTCGAGATTTTAATTGTGAAATAATAGATAATATTCATCAAGTGGCCTCATAATCAAAGAGAGGAATGTAATTAAGAGGTTCATCCTGAAATTCATAATGAGGTCCAAGAGATTCAATCAATCGTAGATCAGTCCATTAAGTGTCTGGACAAGTAATTTGACGCAAGCTTAAAAGACAGCAGTAACGATAGAATGGAGAAATTTAGCCTTGGGAAGACCAGGCGACCGAGGATATTTAAAGCCTGGATCTACCAACATATGCTGATGTCTCGACTGCCTTCAGCGGCCAATACATTTACTAGATGCGGAATCCAATGTCACCAAAGCCAAGACTGGTGTCTACCCTCACAGAGACACTACCAGATACCAATTTATGATAATATACGCGATTACAACGCGGCCTAATTACATATCGCAATAAGTGCGCACCTATCATCAAGGGTTTTATTTAATAAAAGCCGAGTTTCATAAATGAATTTAATTTGCAATATACGAAATTGGGGGTATATAGAAAAAAGGGAAAGAAAAGTTAAATAAAACATTTTTAAAAGTACATGTAAATGTTATAAATATGAAACTTTTCTACTTTCTCTTCGCGAAAACAATTAACACGTGCGAAACAGAGACCGAGAATGCAAGGTGAAGATAACGAACAGTGATCAATCTCATAACTCCTACAAGCAATACAAAATAGATAGTTGGGCAAACACGAACCCCTGGACACACCAGAGGTGGGATCAGGTGCCTAGGAGGAGTAAGCATCCCCTGTTGACCGGTTACAACCGCCGTGAGCCCCATATCCTGATCAGGTAAACGGAGTAATCCGCATTCAAATCAGTGTGCCAAGAACGGCTTAACAATCGGTATGAAACACGTCAGACAGCATTTGACCCAATGCGAGGTTGTATTGACGAACTAGATCGTTATAACGACCATAGAATTTGCGAAATGCTGACTTCAATCGAGACTGTTGAAATCCCTGTACCATCAACTTGTTTGTCAGTAGCTTACCTCGATTTAAAAACTGACTATACCCAGAACAAGCTCTTGCATATCGAATCAGTTGAGATATATAAACACCATATGCAGGTGATAATGGAATATTGCTACATAAATGTGGGAAGTTGACGATGGAGAAGCTGAAATCATCCCGTTTGTCATAAAGTTGAGTTGTCAGTTTGCCGTTAATGTCTACTTTCAATAAAATATCTAAGTATGAAGCAGAAGTGGACGACTCTGTCGTGTCCTTTATTTCGAGCTCACAGGGATATATCAAATCGACATATGAATGAAAGCTATCGTTGTTAATAGACAAAGCGTCATCGATATATCTAAAAGTCGAATTGAAGGTCACAGCGAGAGATTTTTTCTTCTCACGTAGAAGTTTTTGAATAAATTCTGCTTCATATGAATATAAAAACAGGTCAGCTAACAAAGGAGCACAATTCGTGCCCATGGGAATTCCAACAGACTGTTGGAAGACCTGATCACCAAAGACCACGAAGATATTGTCAATGAGGAACTCTAGCATATTTTTTATTTCAACTTCAGAGTACTTGTGCGTGGAATCAGAGTGGTGTTTAACAAAGTAAGTTTTTGAATGACTGATCACTAGATATGAATATTTCCGTTTTCCGTTTTTGTTGAAGAAGCAACTGTCTATGATGTCAAAAAGTCTAGTCTTTAATTTATCGTGAGGAATGGTCGTGTATAGTGTTGAAAAGTCATAGGTTTTAATGCTATTGATTTGGGAAAAATTCTGTGATTTCAAGTTTACTAAAAGTTCTTTAGAATTATTTAGAATCCACATTTGATTAACACCACTTCTGGCATATGTAGTCGCACAGTAAGTTTGAAGTTTCTCCTTCACAGCTGTTAACATTTTCGTGAGGAGCAAAAATAGGGGCTTGGTAGAGCACTTACTAGATCCAGCAATGTATCTTTGTTTGTAAGGGTTTTTATGTAGTTTAGGAATCCAGTATAGGTACGGTAACTCATATTCATTCGACCCATTGACTGGAATATTAAATGTTTCTAAAACTGAAGCATGGTTTTGAAGAATTTCGTCTTTTGAAAGGGCAGTTGGAGTATAAGTATGATTACCAAAAGTGGAATTAATGCCAAGTTCGTTTAAAATACAGTTGTAATAATGAGCCTTACAAACAAAGACAATGTTGTTACTAGCTTTGTCAGCTGGAACCAAAACATATTCCTCATGTAACCTATCTAATTCTTTTATCATTTCTGGTTTACTAAACACAGAAGGATAGATGGTACGTACTTTTGTTATCATGTGTCTAATGCGGGATTTTAATATCCCTCTTATACTTTTAACCCATTCTGACAACGTATCAAGCTCTTCTTTTTCATATTTAGCCCATCGTCTGGCATAATCTTCGACAGAACTCATAATAGAGATGAAGTTCTGTCGCGAATTAAAAGACCGAGGGTCTCTGTATTTAGGACCTTTAAGAATAAGTGATTTGAGGTCAGGAATTGAAGTCGGAACAAGTCGCTGCCCTTCGTGCATTTGTGGAGGCAAGAGACATTTTTGCCTACTACCAACTGGCTATGGGAAAGTATGATTTCTCAGCCCGTGCCACTTCTTTCCGATGACCCCATCGCCATCTTTATGAACCTGCATGGAAGAGTTTGGTTTGTGGCAACGAACTTTGGCGGACATTTGGGTTAGAATACGGAGAAACGTGTCTGCAATAAGCACAGTGGATTACGTAGAAAGCAGACTCATTCATGAGGATATCATAAAAACTTTTAGGAAGGTCTTGTACAGAGAGTTGGGTAAAGTAGGTACACCGACCGAGAGATTAAGAAGACTGAGAAAAAACGAGAGACAAAATCCACAGAAATGGGAGCATAAGGGCCATGAACGAGATGGGAAACAACAGAAATAAAGTTGACATGAAACGACATGTGAATTGAACCGTTCAGGACCCAGTTCCTCCTTAGATCAGTCTATGACCTGCTATCAATTCCAACCACATCTGCAAATGGAATTTAATTGAGGAACCGTCATGCCAGCTGTGTTGACGACCCTATAATATGGCGTAGGTTCTGTCATCTTCTAAGATGGCCTTTATTCAGGTAATATATAGTGGGTGACTTGACTGGGTGTTGAAGGAACTCGTATACATGATGGAGGTCAAATATAGATAGAAAAGATGTACTGTTAACACGAGACCCAACATTCTGTTTATGATTATACTGTATTTACTTTCAAGAAATTATATTGAAAGTACGTAGAAAAACAAATATGGGCCTGTCATGACACTGCGATAATATGGCCCAAGTATATTACACACGCAAGTCAACAATAATCAAAAATATTTCAATACCACAATAAACGATTGGTTTTTCCAAATAGTGTTTAAATGAAAGCGCCCTGACCCTGGACAGAAGAAAAATGATAATGGTAGACCGGTGGGATGAGGCGTATTACTGAACGGAGGGAAAATATCAGGGACTTGCCAATGAAGTACTCAACAGAGACTAGAACGTGAAGGTCTGCACAGTAAAGGAAGGCTACCGAGGATTTCCAACACAGTCCATTGACTGATATGGGGATCAGAAGGAACACCAGACGGGCAAAATTACAGCCTGTTGCAGGTTTTAAGTCATCGAGCTGTCTATAGTGGAAGAGACATTGGACAAGCTGGAATTCATCAACAAACTGGAAGTTGATTTATCCAATCGCTAACTCCTTGTGTCCAGCTATTGATAGCTGGTTATATTAAGGTAACTTAGATTTACAAATGGTTTGTTGATAATAAAATTACGATGTTTCAGTGTGTTTTGTTTCGTTTCATACAAGCACTGGTCTTTTCAACTCGACATACCTTTAAATACTTATCTAGTCAAGAGAGACAACTACAAATGAATCATTGAAAATGAGTAAAGTCATTACTAAAGTATTCCACATTTAAGAAATAACATTCCAATTTTGTCTCTATCAATGACATTTACCTGATGAAAAATAAAGATTTGGAAAGAATTACTCTTTCACGGGATGTTACATGATGTGATTGACGTATGGATTGAGTGTTACGTCTAGATTTGTCACAGAAATTAAATTCATATCTGTATGTGAAAGTTAAGACGTCACAATATCCTTTTATAAATTTGTCAGAGGAACTTGATAAACATTGCTACATGTGTCATTCAGTCTGAAAAACAAACCACTAAAGTATTGAATTAATTACGTAAACATGAATCCGTGGCATTCCACTACATTATTTTTAAATAATTCACATTTAAAAAAAAAATTCACTTGAAGACTTCGAAATAATTCTTTGAATGTGGAACATTGAAAATATAATACATGAAATATAATTGCTCAAAGATGAATTAATTAATTGCGGATGATGTTGTTTTAAAAGATTAAATCCATCAATAGTTTATAATATTGTCATTAAATGAAATACAAAGCTTCTGGGGATAGATGTAAACATGAAAGAGCTTATTTTGACATATAAAACTAATTTTTAAGAAAGAGTTTTAAACCACAGTACAAAAATATCCATTTGATAAATACTGCCCCGACATTTATCATAAACAGGGGAAACGTCTCGCTGATTTGGGCTAATGTTTAATGTTTGTAAAATGGAAACTTTTGATTATCTAATTTTACCTCCTACGCAGTCATGGAAGATACTTTAAATGTTACATAATTCTAGTTTTCCATATATTAGACAACTTTTGAATATAACGTAATCAAAATGGATTAAAATTAAGATTCTACAAATGAATTTAAATGCGTGATTCTACATAATAAGCTCCACGGTGGCACGAGGCGTCCATCAGGAGAAGGGTGTTTATGTATGTAATCAGTGACTAGTACTTTTCTCGTCAGTCGTGATATTTTGGGGATCTGTCCGAATTTAATCAGTGACGTGTACTCTCGCCAGTCGTGATATTTTCGGTTAAAATTGAGCATTCCATGTCAAATATGTTTATTTCTCTTCTATTTCTAACTTTGTTTCCTCTCTCAAAATAATTAATTATACCATTTAAAACCAGACAGAGTATTTCAACATTTAGATTCTATTAATATATATTCTATTGACATACGAAATAAAACGTCACGTACAGTGTAGGTAATATTTAAATTTACACCGCATCTTTCTCATTGCCTCGCACAGAGTATGGATTTCTAGTCCCCCTAGACACCTGATCCCACCTCTGGTGTGTGCAGGGTCCGCTCTGCTCTTAATTTGTATTCTTTTTGGGATTTATGAGATTGATCACTGTTCCTTATCTTCACTTTTCATGCAAACGTTTTATCATTGAAATATCTAAACATTTTAGGACATGCAAAAATACGTCATAAATGTCCAAAAACAGTGCCCGGGTTTCTCTCGAATAAAATATGCATATACATGTTTTAGCTATAGTACAAAACAAAAACACATACCGAATTGTATAGTATGGATGTCTGGCTAATTGATGACTAATCGATGATGCACGACATTGAAGGATAGAGTCGGTACACTGCAAGCAACAAAATAAATGAAAATCAATCAGTACTCGGATCCAGAAAAAAACAACCCAGATTTATAACCGTTCTCTCGTATTTGACTTCAAACATCGGTTGTATCTGATGTGGATTTGAGGTTTGTTATGATTGATATAGATTCTAATTAATGATGGACCATACAAATTCCAACATAAAGCAACAATCGAAATGCTTCATTGAATTTGGGATACTGGAAATATCATGCGAGAAAGACCACTGCTTTATCTTAGATAATTCAGTTCGGATAATTTACATTCCTTTGCAGATCAAGTACATCAGCACTGTTATGGCAATTTTAGATGAAAAGTTTCTCGATGATCTATATGTAAATATGAAAAATATCAAAAGAAGCAATAAAACTATTTTGAGAATTATCCTGATTTCAAAAACACTTTAAAAACCATTGTGAAAAACATTATTTAGTCAAATTTATTTCTTTAAACACATTCCACGACAAAGGTTGCAAATAAGGAAAACTTTCGACTGGTTTAGGTTGATGCTTCATTAAAAAAAAAGAAGACACACATCATTTTGATTATTACAACTTAACCTCCTTCACAGCCTTAAAAGAAATTCTCATTGTCATATAACTACTTTCCATATATTGGACAGTTTTTATATACATTTGCATGTGATTTACATGTATTCAAAAAGTAAAATTAAATTCCTCAAATTTTATTTAAATAGTATCACTATAAATGCACGTATTAGAAAAATGACGACTGCATAAAACGTCCAGAAGATACAATAGTCGAATAGCATTTCAGCGATCCGTCCACATTTCAGCGATCCGTCCACGTCCTGTTCTTCTATCACGTGGGTATCCGGGTTAGAATAGGTCCTCAGTACCCCTTGCTTGTCGTATGAGGCGGCTAAATGGGGCGGTCCTTCGGATGAGACAGCAAAAACCGAGGTCCCGTGTCACAGCATTTGTGGCACGATAAAGATCCCTCCTTGCTCAATGACCATAAGCGCCGAGTATATGCTTAAATTCTGCAGCCCTTCACCGGCAGTGATGACGTCTCCATATGAGTGAAATATTCTCGAGAGGGACGTTAAACAATATTCCATCAATCATGTCCTGTTCTCGCAAGTCGTGATATTTTGGGATGCAGTTGAGGATTCTATGTCAAATTATTATCAGTTTTTCACTTTTATACTCTATTTGTATGTTTAGTTGTTTTTTGTTTCTTTCAACCTAGGACAATTATTCTATTGAAGATAACACAGACAGCTTTCAAAAATGAATATAAAGACATTTTCAAATGTGCATGTATTTTATTGACATGCGAAAGAAAACGTCGCCTAGGTAATATATAATAATGACACTACATGTACATCACATCCTTCTCATTGTCTGACACGAAGTAGTAAAACAACATTTCATCATCCAATTAATCATTTGAACGTTTTACTGCATATGAAAATTAACCATAAGCTTTTCGAGTAAAAATTACGCAGATCAACTAGATTAGAAAAATTACATCTAACAAACACACTCACCAAAGACATGCGTTCGGGCCTTTCGAGAACAATACAATTTTGAAGACTTATTTAAGATTTTAAAATACAACGCAGCAAAAAACTAGGGCATACAGGGTATTAACATTTTCAAAATGGTTATAATATCTGCATCATAAACTGAATTGTATATTTTCAAATCAGATCTCTAAAATTAGCATTTAAAGTTGCGTTTGGCACCACTTAAGCATAGGTATGCTGACACGTATATTCATAATTCATCTTCTTGTCTAATTAACACATATTAGTGATAGCATGGTGTAAGAAATATAAGTACTGGGGGTTTGGAAGATATTCTTTTCAAACATCAATTCTTGCGACAAAACCAAGATAGTGTTTCAATCCAAATTTCAAACCATTTCTTGTAATTTCAGAAACGAGATATCTTATCTTCGAAAACGTCATATTATTTGACTGTTTTGGGGGTTTTATATGAGCATAATCGAGCGATGTAGTGAAAATCATTATTATCATTGGTTGTGAAACAGAGCGCATGCGTAATCGGACAGTCTTCACTTACAGAATGTGTAGCAAGATATCGATAGTATCATTAAAATATTTGAGAATGTTGTCTGGTCACGCTTGTCCTCTATCATTTTTAAATTCAAAGGTCGGTGATCTCACGTCTCATGGGGATCCGGGTTAGAATAGATCCTCAGAACGCCTTGTTTGTCGTAAGAGGCGACTAAATGGGCCGGTCCTTCGGATGACACCACAAAAAACCCAAGCCCCGTGTCACAGCAGGTGTGGTACGATAAAGATCTCTCCCTGTTCAAAGGCAGTAGGCGCCTAGCATAGGCCTAAAATTTGCAGCCCTTCACCGGCAATGGTGACGTCTCCGTATTAGTGAAAGATTCTCGTAAGGAACGTTAAACAATATACAATCAATCAATAATCGATGGTATTCTGAACCTCTGTTTGCATTTTAAAACAAAACAATAATTTCTTATGTTTTATAGGGGCACACATGTATATGTATATCTATAGTCCAGCTGAAAATGGCGTTAAAATGGTCGGAAATTGTGCCATGCCTTTGCCATAGAGATATATTTGAAATTTCATATATACCACATGAATTTTCACAGTTGTATACATCTGGAAAGAAATATTCACTGTTTGATAAACTGCTTGATGTACAAATGTATATTGAATTAAAAGAAATAGACTCTTCTTTAAAGAAATTTAAATAAAAAGCATGAACAGTTGCAATTCCTCAACAAAGAACTGCGAACAATAGTATTGTTTTGCCGCCTACCTTTTGGCCAGCTTTTAAAAGTTAATATTTTAAAATGATTTTTTATGTCAATATAGATACAATATATTTAAATGAATTTTCATAAAAGTTGATTTATTTGATAAAACAAAGAGAGATAACTCTATAATTTAGGTTAAAATAACGTATTTCACTACAGAAACCAATGACAAACGGAAAATATTTTTAAAACATCTTTCCTCTCAGTGAAACAGATTTTCCTTTATACAGATATTATCGTGGTGGGGGGGGGGGGGGGGGGGGGGGATGATGTTTACAGACAAAACACGGAGATAATGTTCGCATGCATTAGGTTTTCTAATAAACAATGATTTATTTTTAAAATGAAGATTAACCATTTTCTACTCAATGATATAAAGTAATTTGACAAATTAAATGGTTATTTATTTATATCAATAAGCATTTTAAAATATATGACGTTTTAAAGCCTGATTTCAAGGAACAGATTTTTCTACCCCTAATCAAAATAAGTTGTAATCAAGAGAAATTTATTGGTTAACACTGGTATCAAAGTTGATAATTAATTACTAATGAATTTTACTTTGCATTAAAAAAAATCTCACAAGCAAAATTGCAAAGCTTTTAAGATATACAAGTTAAATATGTAGGCGGGAATACAGTTATGTAGTTGTTCACTACTTTATTAGGTAGTAAACAGACACCATTCAGTATATAAAATGTCACTTGAATGTTGCATGTTTGATTTTTGTATGTTGTTTTTCGTTTTTCACTCATGTAGCGACGTCACCAGATGTAGGTGAAATCGACTTGCGCATGATCCCCGAGGTTTCGTCATCGTGCTGACGCTTACCTTGACACGGGACCCCCGGCAGATTCGTGTCGGATGCTTGGTGAAGATATGTTATAATATTAAACTTTTTTATGGCAGGCAGAATTCTTGTATATACATGATGTACATACTGATATGTTTAAAGGTCATACTGCATAATATTTATGTTACGTTTAGTTAGTTTTTAGCATCATATTTGTGTAGAATTTTTCGTCGCTTATAATTACTTAAAGAATTACATTTTCAAACATGGCGTTTCTTTTATTAAATATTCACCTGCTTTCTCCAAAACTGAGCTTTGGCTCCTTGACAAGTAAACTAAGGAACATTAAAGATATGCTTGTATCAGCTAAAGTATTCCAACCAGCCATTTTATACGCCCGCAATACACGAGTCGTATTATGGAATGGTGTGGTACGTCTGTCAGCATCTTGTGAAGGAAATAAAATAAAACAGCACTTATATAAGGCTAGGGTCATCAAATTTAATACACATGTCCCCAATTATTAGAGAAAGAATCCTACTAATTTTTAGGACCATACTGAAGTCAAGGCTAAACTTACATGGGCACAACACGATGAAGACGTAGTACTAATAACATGATTGATTGATTGATTGAATATTGTTTAACGTCCCTCTCGAGAATATTTCACCCATATGGAGACGTCACCATTGCCGGTGAAGGGCTGCAAACTTTAGACCTATACTCGGCGCTTATGGCCTTTGAGCAGGGGGATTTTTATCGTACCACACTTGCTGTGACACGGGACCTCGGTTTTTACGGTCTCATCCGAAGGACCGCCCCATTATAGTCGCCTCTTACGACAAGCAAGGAGTACTGAGGACCTATTCTAACCCGGGTCCACACGGAAGAAGTAGCGCTAAGAAGAATGATTGATTGAGGTTTTACGCCGTTTTGGCAGTATTTCAGCCATTTTACGGCGGTTAAGAAGAATGAAGAAATAGTACTAAAAAAGACTAGGATAATAAAATCTGATGCATATATTCTTACATCATAATGTGCGTCTGTCTGTCCGTCTCTCATCACCTTGCGGATCAGATAAAAACGGTACTTATAGGGATAAGAACATCAAATTTGGGACACAGATTCCAAATGATAAAGAAAGAACCTTGTAGTTTTTCAAGGTCAAAGTTCGAAGTCATATTTACATGGGTATGTTTATAGACACAAAACAAGATAGAAACAGTACTAATAAGCTTACTATTCATATACATTGTATATTCAGCCATCATGTGTATAATGATTGGTGCGGTGTTTCTGTGTGTCTTTTCATCCATTATCACCTTGTTGGAAGGGAAGAGAGTGTACATGTACATGTTTCCCGTGGTGTAAGGAAGATGCTTCTTATTTCTCAAGGTAATAGTAATATTCCATGGGTAAAAATTACGAAACACAGTAATACATGTACTACGGTTAGGATAATCAAATTTGGTGTACATGTGTCCCATGGTGTTGGTATAAAATATATTTTAGAAATAATTGCTTCTCAAGTTACACTTCATTAATCTAAAATATTTCTTCAATGAAAGGTGAAGATCACGAACGTTGATCAATCTCATAACTCCTATTAGCAATACAAATTATAGAGTTGGGCAAACATGGACCCCTGGATATACCAGATGTGGGATTAGGTATCTAGGAGGAGTAAGCATCCCCTGTCGATCGGTCACACCCGCCGTGAGCCCTATATCTTGATCAGGTAAACGGAGTAATCCGTAGTCAAAATCAGTGTGCCAAGAACGGCCTAACAATCAGTATGAAACACGACAGACATTTGACCCAAAGATAGGTTGTTTTGGAAAACTAGATCATTATAAAAATCATAGAATTTACGAAATACCGACTTTAAACGAGAGTGTTGAAAACCCTGTAACATCACCTAGTTTTTTAGTAGCCTACCTCGATTTAAAAACTGATCATAAGTAGAACAAGCTCTTGCGTATCGAATCAATTGAGAGAATTATGCAGGTGATAATGGAATATTGCTACATAGATGTGGGAAGTTGACGATGGGGAAGCTGAAATCATCCCGTTTGTCATAAAGTTGAGTTGTCGTTAATATTCATTTTCAATAAAGTATCTACGTATAAAGCAGACGTGGAAGACTCTATGGTGTCTTTTATTTCGAGTTAACATGGATATATCGAATCGATGTTCAATCTGATGTTAACAAAGTGACCTTGTGATTAACATTTTAGAAATACCCTTCGATATTGCAGAAAGTGCCGAAATAACACTGTCAGAACCACTTTTGACCAAAGAATGGCTTATCTTGGATCTTTGATTACTGTTGCATTTCCGAAAATATCGGACGGACGTGTTTTATAGCGTGGGCGTTGCTTTTGTTTCAACTGCAGACTAATGTGCTTTTTCCTTACCGTAAAGAAGTGCGTCATTAATTAATTTGAAGAGATTACAAAACTTGAGAAACTGCAGAGATACTTACTAACTTAAAATTTGCCTGTGTTTGATAGAATAATTGAATTCTGGCAACTTTATATTAACTCATTTCCAATAGATAATAAAATGAATTCAATAACAGAAGATAATAAAATTACATGATTTTGAATAGTGAAGAGAAAAGAGAGTTCATCCATTAATAATGAGATATTAAAAGTTATTCATTGACTGCTATTTCCGCTATACTTCTCATCGCCCGATAAAAGAGATATGGATGAAGTAAATTTTACCACACTATTTAATTCTGACAGACAGTTTTCTTTTCTTCCCTTTAGAATTCCTTTAAAATCAATTAGAAAATTAACTCACTTATTATGATGAATTTATGCTTTTAGTAAAATGTCAGTAGAACAAATGCGTCATAATTTCATTAATCTATATTCATTGATTTATACACGATGCTCTAAATAATGGATTACTATGTAATATATAAGTCTTCTTAAAACATGACCATTCGACGTTCTTCTTTCCAAAAATAGAATATTCGAGAAATAACCATATTTCCTACAAACTTCAATGCCAAAGGAAGGAAATATTGTCAACTGTAGCAGATACGACTAAGATATATTGAAAGCAATGTGAGAAGCCAGCAGTTTTACACAATTTTTTTGCCATTTTTCACACATTCACAATTCTAGTTCTTGTAAATCATACCATCCACTGCACAAGCTGCCACATTTAATAAGGTAAGGCATGACGTTGTTATAATTATGAGAAATTAGGAATATTTTTTAAAAGCAAAAATAAAATAAAATAATTTTACAAAGGTCTTTGTTATATGATAATAACTCAATACACGGTATTGTCAAATTCAGAAATTAAAAAAATCTTGAATTTGGAATACAGAAAGTTATATAACATTAATAGAGATGAACTCAAGAAGTGCCGACGAAAATGAACATGCATAATTCAATATTGAACACAAATTCAAAATATAATGTAACAAATTTTAAATAAAATCTCTTAGTTTACCTGTGTGTGTTTCCTGGTTTGTTTGGTGGTTTTTTTTTAAAAAAATTAATTTTTTTTTTTGCTTATTTACTTTCGTGGGATTTATTATCTTCTTGTATTTTTAAAATTTATTTGTTTAGCTTTTGTTTTGTTTTATGCTCCATTTGAGAATCTTTTACTCACACAATGTATATGGACGTCACCAGATGTGAACGTTAAACTTCAAAATTTTAATTAAAGTTTTATTTCATCAAAAACAAAGATCCGTTCGTCGTATTATTGACTTTACTAGACAAATCGTGCATTTGTAATGCCTGTATAACTAGTAACCTGTATTTCACTTCGTTTACACTAAATTTCAAATTATTTTATATCGTCGATAGTCAGAGTTGGTGCTTACCACGTGTTCATCATTCGGGACTATCGCTTAATCCCAATTTAGTGACCTTGAATAACCGTATACTACTATGGCCTACTTGGATTGTAAAAACTCGGGTTCATTTAAATGCACGTCATACACATGAACAAATGAGCAATAGAACGAGTTTATACGTCTCATGTAAACCAAAATGGCGGCACTGTGCATTGCAAAGTTTTTAATGTTAAATGGTAAAGAAATTCGATATAACTTTTCAGCTATTCTAACTTGTAAAGCCTCTTTTTCTCAAATAATGCACCATAAATACTAACGATGAATAGATAAGACATGCATACACTGTTTACTATTCATACTAACGATGAATAGATAAGACATGCATACACTGTTTACCATAAAATACATGTGGACTGGACCCAGGTCCATATATGATAGGTCATTATGTGACATCGATACATTCGATTCATCGTCGAATTAACCCGAGTTAACTCCGATTTGCCAATCAAAGTAGACCGATCAGAGTACAGTGTCATAGTGATTTACAAATCATAACTTTTATTAAACAAATACAGTAGATAGAGTAGTACTATAATACGTTGTTGATATTTCGGTATCCTTAGTTTTACTTGGTCCTACTTTTGGTGTCTATATTTACTTTAAGGTGTAAATGACAACTATAACCAATCAGTGTCCCTTATTTTGGTCATGTGATCATTGTATATATGGAGTCACGCTTATTCGACTTTCTGGATAGTCATCCTTTCTACCCCCTACCTGTTATTGGTTTTACCCACCTTTTTTTAAGGCAGGCAGTTTTTAATAGTTGTCATCTTTAGAATTTGATTTTTGATGGAAAGATATCTTGGTTTCATAAACCACTTTCTCTCTTTTTAACCCCATTCTTATGGATTCTCAGTGTAAATTTATTGTTTAAATACTTTCTAATACATGTATGAATGGGACAGTCGTGAGGTAGTTGAGGATTTTTGTTCGCTATAACTATTTTAAAAAATACCTTGTAGAGCATAGGAGGACTATCAATCTCCCCTGCTCTGTTCCTCCTCTACACCATCCCTATCGCCATTAATCCAGTTCGCGAATAGCGATACACTACCCCTTTCACATCCAACCAACCCTTTCTCCCCACCTGTTATCAAATATTTCTGCAGTGCATCGACGCACTGCGAATGACTGCTCTTTTTTTTAGATCTTTGTTTTCATATATATGCGATACATATTTCAACGCAATTGCTTAAAATCAAAATAATAGAAAATGATGCTGTGGTTTCTCATTTTCACCTCCAGAGCTATAAAACTTGATGAATTAGGTTTGAGTTAAAATTTCCATGAATGAATGAAAAATAAAACCATATTTAACACTATATAGAAGTTATGAAAGTAGAAAATGAATTACTTTATGGAACTTTATAATAATATTAAGCCTTCTGATATAAGTTTTACTTACGCAGTCATCCGTTGGCACGTGCGATGAATTTTCTCTTTAATGAGCTGCACTGCTCGTCCAATTTATGCACAGAGTGCTTTCATGTGTGTATTATTGTAATCACATTTATTCAATCTCAATTTCCACTCTCGAGCCTAAACCGCAAAGAAAAATGTTAATGGCGAATATGTAAATGATTCATAACTGAAATTCATTATTAAATTTGGATGCCCCAACACCTTTGTTCTAGCTCCGGTCATAGTAGGTATGTTTTCTTCATATTTTTTCAAGAATTATATGAAATGTTAAACACTTTAATTATATATATGTATTTTGCGAACAATGATAGTTTTTTAAAGGGAAAGTTTAAAGTTATATGTCTTTACTGACACTGAGCGTAATGTGGTGTTTTATAGATTTATAAATGTAGCCGTTTCCCTTAACCTCGAAGTATTCGTACAACAAGGATGACTTCAGTCGTAAATATAACAATTGAAAAGGAAAACATGATTTAAAAAAAAAGAAAGTGTATATGAGTTATGAATCGATACTTTAGATTTGATTTTTATGTATTAATCATAATTAAAACTCAATAGTATATAGTGGTTAATATCTTATTGTTTACCGACTGTGACTTTAGTTGGAGAGTTATATATGAAATTTATTTCTATCAATAACTTAATATTTCACATGACATTTGTGATGTTTTAAACTACTTATGTTAATTGCAGTTCCAAGCGTGACAAAATCAGCAGGGTAATGAATTTATTACCTTACATATTCCTCTTCCTATAAAGACTTGATATTTTCATGATTGTACAAAAAATCAGATTTTCATAAATCGTGTGGTTGGTTCATAAAATTAATGATAAAATGTGTCGTTTCCAAGATTTTTTCAGTTAATTATTTGTGTACATGTTCATGACTGTTTCATGACAAGAAAGTTAAGCTACACCATTGTTCTATTTGTATCGTGGTCAAATGGCAGCTTCTAAGAAAAACTAAAAGTCGTTGAATGACACATTAAATTAAGTTTGCTTTGTGTTATTATTTTTTTTTCAGTTTGAAATAAAAAACAAAGTAAACAGAAATGAAGCCCAAAACGTGCCTTTATATATAATGACTGGTAGCATTAATTAAAAAGATGTATAAATTATGTAATAGAAAGGTTCTGCACATCTTAATGTCAAGAAAAGAAATCTTTTTGTCTCGGAATCAGAAACGTAGGCTTCTAGAGAACAGACTTGATGAAAAATTATATTTGTATTCATATACCTCTTAAAATATTGAAAAAGAAATGGTAAAAGCTTTTTCTGAAAATTAACTTTACAAATTCTACAGTGAACAGTAAAAAAGAGATAGCATGGGGATTTGAAGAAGAAATAGATTACTGTTAATTTTATTTTCTATCCCGGAAACAGAAAATGTGGAAATATCAAGTAATAATGTATCACTCTGGAGATATTTTATAAATGATAAATGATGAAAAACGAGTATCACTGCAACATTTACATCCGAACACGATAAAGTTTGTTTGGTTGGTTGTATATCCGATTATCGCTGAACGTCATTCATATGGAAACGTCACCATTGTCGATGACGGGCTGCAAAATGGCGCTTACGGCCTTTGAGCATGGAGGGATCTTTATCATGCCACGCCTGCTGTTACACGGGGCCTCGGTATTTGCGGCCTTATCCGAAGGACCGCCCCATTTAGTCTCCTTTTCTAACCCGGATCCCCAAAGGACAAAGTTTGGACTTTTACCATAATAGTGATATAGGGTAACAGTAAACTGCATAAGATGCATGGGAAAAGTTATGCCCCGTAAGCAGAGATTCTGTGGCATAGAGGGTCTGTCTGTGTTTCCGCAGAAAACTTTAACTTATGTCTTAACGTGTGAATTCGTTGTGCTAGAGCTTTCATATTTCACATGTGTATTCCTTGTGACAGAACCATTCATTTGGTACCAGAACTACTTTGCTGTTATGCGTAGCAGCAGTGTTTCAAAACCACAGTATTTCCCCCCCATAAAAACATCCGCATCCAGTAGCTCAATGTTGAACTCGCATATGCTAGAAGAATTATAAGTATTAATCTGAAGACAGACATCATATCCCATAGCTCATGCTTGAACTCGCAAATGCTTATAACATTATGAATATTAATCTCCAGAGCATATGAGATTGCTAAGATACTTAGTCCTAACTACGTCCCACCATGATCCTATATGGGAGAGAAACCTAATATCATAAGCAATCCTATTTTTTCAATGGAACATTCAATTATGTGTTTATATCTCTCAACGATACGCAAAAATAATAAGTTTTTAAATCGAGACAGGCAACTGACAAACAAGTTGATGTTACAGGGTTTCAACAGTTTCATTTAAAGTCAGCATTTTGCAAATTCTATTATCGTTATAATGATCTAGTTTGCCAATACATCCTGTCATTGGGTCAAATGCTGTCTGTCGTGTTTCATACCGATTGTTAGGCCGTTCTTTACACAATGATTTTGACTACGGATTACTCCGTTTACCTGATCAGGATATAGGGCTCACGGCGGGTGTGACCGGTCGACAGGGGATGCTTACTCCTCCTAGATACCCAATCCCACCTCTGGTATATCCAGGGGTCCGTGTTTGCCCAACTCTCCATTTTGTATTCCACATAGGAGTTATGAGATTGATCACTGTTCGTTATCGTCACCTTTTTATACGTCATGAAGCATAAAGGCGTGAAGCGTCGCAGTTCATCCCCTCATGTATTTCCAAAAATGAAATTTGTTTTCTTGAATGAATTATAACCAACGTTTTTCTCTTACATAGACCCATTCTATTGAATCTCGAATATTAGTTAAATTGAAATATGAAATTAGTCACCGATTTCTAACAAATTTGCCTTAGAAAATTAAATTTCAGTAGGATCCCTAACGTGCATTCATACTTAGATATTTTATTGAAAGTATATATTAACGGCAAACTAACAACTCAACTTTATGACAAACGGGATAATTTCAGCTTCTCCATCATCAACTTCCCATATTTATGTAGCAATATTCCATTATCACCTGTATATGGTGTTTATATCTCTTAACTGATTCTATACGCAAGATCTTGTTCGGCTTATGGTCAGTTTTTGAATCGAAGCAGGCTACTGACAAACAAGTAGATGATACAGGGGTTCCAACAGTCTCGTTTAAAGTCGGCATTTCGCAAATTCTATGGTCGCTATAACGATCTAGTTTGCCAATACAACCTATCGTTGGGTCAAATGCTGTCTGACGTGTTTCATACCGATTGTTAGGCCGTTCCTGACACACTAATTTTGACTACGAATAACTCCGTTTACCTGATCAAGATATAGGGCTCACGGCTGGTGTGACCGGTCGACAGGGGATGCTTACACATCCTAGGCACCTGATCCCACATCTGGTATACCCAGGGGTCCGTGTTTGCCCAACTCTCCATTTTGTATTGCTTATAGGAGTTATGAGATTGATCACTATTCGTTATCTTCACCTTTCCCTTGAGCAATTTATTTCACTGGTTTGTCAAAACGCTGATAAAAAACAACTTACTAAACTAACATAAGAGTTCAAATGAACAATTTCATGTTTGAAGTACAAATGCTATGGTTTGATCTTTCTTAGAATATAAGACCTCATCTATCATTCATTTTAGATATCTAAGAATATTAAGTGTCGTTCCTTATCATATGGCTGTATTGTGAATAAAAATAACTAACATTGGACGGAAGGAAACAGATGTAATTTGTCAAAATTTACAAATCATCATTTACACATTAAATAGGATAAATATGAAACAACGAATTTTTATGAATTTTTATTGCTTTTTAATTGCTGCAATATAATGCACGCTACAGATTGAAATTATATAAGCTCTAGCGGTCTTGAAACATTGGTACGAAATTTACACCAATTAAGTTGACGGGGAAACCGGCACATTAGAAGCTGTGGTAAAAATGAAGGATTAGATAAAAGTAGTTTTGGATTTCCTTAATTCAATGAAATAGAGCGAAGAAGACAGATTTGTCTAATGACATACATTATGTGGGATATGAAATGCATTGCGTAGACCATTCTGCTTGGTTTGTAGTCAACGTCCAACTGCAATGGCTCTTGAAATGGTTCCGTCTTAATGTCTCTGACAATCGTCTTTGTAACCAAATACTTCAAGTAGGTATCAAAGCACAAGGAGGGCTACGCAAGTATATAGCCAAGT
This sequence comes from Ostrea edulis, assembly GCF_947568905.1. Classification (NCBI taxonomy): domain Eukaryota; kingdom Metazoa; phylum Mollusca; class Bivalvia; order Ostreida; family Ostreidae; genus Ostrea; species Ostrea edulis. The sequence continues at coordinate 63,491,355 of NC_079169.1, read as the reverse complement.
CTGATGAAGAAATTAACATCAATGTAAAACGTAAATTACTTGTTCAAAGGAACGATTTCCACGATCTCATCCCAAGGGTACGACTGTACATATTGTATGACACACGCTTACCACACACAGAAACTTTTTTATCCTTTTCCTCCACTGTTATTTATTTATTACATGAACGATATCGTCAACCATAATGACTCTCGGATGTTGGGTAAACATATAGCATTCGGTATTGAATGATATTTTTTCAATGGTTTCCTTTCTCCAAGCCAGCCAATGGTATATACATATAATACTATAGCACAGATGCCTTGCACCGACTTCTAAACTAATCCTTCTCCACTTCGTTCAAATTAAATACAATAGTCAGAAATTGTGTATTAACTTCCATGAAAAGAAGTCTGACGATTAATAACGCTTCCAAAACGAAATACAGCGCTTAAAGGGACTGAATCCAGAAAATGAAGATACACAGACTTTTGACGACATACGAAAACGTAATTGGTTAAATGTAAAATTTGCTGCCTGAAAGACACAAACCAGCTGTTGGATACGATGACAATAATGGTTGGAACATGTTAGCACCATCATTGGAGGCGTTAATCAGAACCATCTTAGTAGGAGTCAACATTTACTGGAACAAATCATCAAATACGTCGTGGTACCATCTTGTGAAAAACCACCATTAACCCATACCTGCACAATGAGTGCACTTGACCTAAAATGGAGGTTGTTTTTAGATGTCTTTACTAGCAACAATTAGTTTTGCATTTGATTGCTTACAACGAGAACGAGGCATTTGGAGATTCTAGTCGAAAATCTTATTCTAAATACGTTTCTGAATCCGTAATGTGACATGATTTTTATTTAACCTACATATATCAAGGACTGCAAGGTTACTCAAAATGTTAGACTTAGTGATGTATTGATTTGGGAGATCAATTTAATTACCTGAAAAGTTAACAAAGATTCAAAAGTAAGTATTCACAGTTCTGATATTTTTCTAATTTCAAATTAAAAAATTGCGAGGTTTTTATTTATTTATTGATTAATTCAAAGGTTGTTTTTTTCATCATTTACTTTTGACTGAATGTTCAAATAACTTATCGTACTAATCCATAGACTTAGTTATTTCCAGCTTGTTAGAAGTCTTTGTTTTCGCTGCTGGTAATGTGCAATTCGGAAAAAAATTCTTTATTAGAAATAAGTTTAAAACACACCATTGTATGTTAGAATTGACAAATTCATGATTACTATTAACATTGAATTAGAACTGCAGAATTGTAAGAATAAGCATGAAAGAAATGTAAAGAAAACATACTGACAACCAAAAGAAACGCACGCATCAATTTTCGGTAATGTATTAGTTCGTTCAAATGTTTAATTTTTACCACCACTGGGAGAAACACACCTATTGTATTGGAGAACACAGTGAAATCAGAGGTAGCCATCATCAGCAAAAAATGTCAAAGCTGAAAAGATGGTAGTCATTAAATTTTCCTTCTTCAATAACGAGAACACCCCGTTAGCCTTTATTGCTGATCAAAATATGCGATGCATGGAGTTTGTTACAGTTATTTTGTGTCATAGAAATGCTCTACATTGTACCATTCTTCCAGAAGTGCCTGACGCAAATCAGGCAGAGCTCCAGTGGATTTGGGCGCGTTCTAATGTGTCGATCTAACATGTTCCATACATACTCTATTGGCGGTTGAGGGATGGGCAAAGCATGAATCCTGACTCGTCAGAAAAAAGAACATGGCGCCATCTATGCATAGGAAACACATTTGGACGGTGTCGTCGCAACCATTGGAGTCTGACGTCACGTCGATGACGATTAAGGGTCGTCCCCACTGCAACGCGAAACGGCTTGATGCTATAGAAGCGGGAACGCCTCATCACAGAATCTCGGCTTATTATTGGATTATTTGTCCCTGGTATTTAATTTGCAGTTTGTGTGCAGTTGTAAACTGGTTGCTGCAACATCATGAAACGATCCTGACGAGTCGTCGGAGCCTTCGGTCGGTCAGTTTGAGGACAGTCTGCAGTTTGTACCAGTTGGCATGTGTAAAGACGATATATTGTGCTTTTACGGACATTCAGAGCTCTTGTCACAAAAAGTGGGGTGTTTCCAGCCAACAATAACTGCACTGCTCTGTTGCGTGCGTCTTTTGTTCCTGGTCATGCATCCTTTACGCAATATGAGAAAAGAATTTCAATATCAGACTGTTCTTACCAGCTACCTGAAGGATACAAAACTGGTCTGATACGCATAAAAAGCCGTCGCGTGTATCCGTGCACGTGGTAATTGCGGGTATGTATTGATGTCTTGCGGACATGAGAATATACTTTAATGCTGAGATGTATATCGAGGGGTCAGAAACCACCGAGACTTGTCCGAGAGGTTCCAAATTTAAATGCATTCCATAAGATATAATCCTCCCGTGTTAGTGGGGGTAACTTTCCCGTGATGCACTTAACATAAATTGAATAAGCATATTGGAATCTTGCATTATTCACTGGATAAAATTTAGATTTAATCAGCAGGGAAACAAACCCTGAAGTAAAGTGGTAGCAGAAAGGAAATACATGTAGTATGGACAGAAAAGGGGCCAAATGGATTTATCTAACAAAACCAAGGATGAAAACATTGTTTTCAAAGTTCAGTTCCGTTTTAATGCGAAAGCCTAACGAAATTGTGAAAGCATTGACATAGATATTGCTGGGATAGAGGATAGGATAAAGTACACGTTAAAAGGAATTGTTTCAAAAATATGAAATATTACCCAGTTGTCTTGTTTTGGCACGTTGTAAAATTTTAAATGGACACCACCATTCATGATCATAAACGACACTTTTCAAGGGAGTTTGTAGAGCTTTTTGATAAATGATAGCAATTATAATATCTTAATTCAAATTCTGATATTTTTAAACAAAGGGTTATCTACATTTTTTTTTTCTTTCATAGAAAATGTCACCTTTCTGTCCACTTGTTCTTCTATCCTGCATTGGAGTTGGTAAGTACATTGCCATTCTGGGAGGAAAATATGCCTGTTGAAAATAGAATGCCATATTTATATATACAGTATCTGTTTTGCAATTCAATTTACATCCTAAACTGCTTTTTAAACTATTGTAATTCAAAAGTTATATAAGTATGAAAGCACCTGAGATTATCTTTATGATAGCAATTTAGCACTTGAATATAAAGAGAATGCTGTCTGTGAATAGATAATTCGGTACAAACAATTCGCATGAAAATGAGCGAGCCTATGCATCGTCCTCTGCTTTCTTTCACTATTTTCCTCTGGAGATTTGCAAAAATAGTCATAGTATTTACTCACGAATTTATCATATGTACATGTACACCTTATGCTATGCATTGTTTCCACATTGCATAACTTTAATCAAAAGAACTACACGTAATAACGACTCGAACTGCAGACCACAATCAAAAGTCTTGCTTAGAGACAAGTTATGTGAAATCATAATGAACATGGTCTCTTTTATGTCATGAAAGGATATTATTTTGCTTTTATATAGCTTTGAAATTTTGATATATTGCCCTTTTTAAAATTTTGGTAGAGAAGCACTTAAGTAATTAACAATGCACAGTATTTTGTGTCGTTTTGACTAGTTACGTGTATATGCATAACGTATTTAATTATTTTTGTTTGGAATATGCATTTTTTAAAAACAAAAACGATTATTATACCAGTTTTGCGTCAATACTTTACTGCCAAATTTTGTTTTGTTTCGGCTATATGTGAATATAATTTAAGCTTTTTGTGTCGCTATTGCAATGTTAAAAATATTTAAAACAGATATACACGAATGTCTATGGAATCAAAGAAAATACGAAAAGGACAAAATATATGATATAACCAAATTCTGTTGGTTTTATTTAAAGGTCTTGCATCCTTTAATTGTTTGAATCCTGGGTACAACTGTAAACAGAACGGTGCGTGCGACTATTTTGGAAGGTGTAAATGTCCACCAGGTTTCCAAGGTTACGACTGCGGATTAGACTCATGTAAGATATAATTAGTTTTTATAAAATGAAACATGCAAAATAATTTTATTTCAAGAGAGAATGTTATATCATGGTCAAGTAAAGTATGGACCTGCAAAAAGTTTGTTTTTAAAATGAAATATTATTCATAAAATTGTGCCTAAATTGCAACATGTGTTCGTTTCTGGCATCTGTGAAATATCATCTTTATCAATTTTTTGAACATAGAACATTTTTCAGGAAAACTATTCATTGCTAGGAAATGTGTTCATGCCTCAACGGAAAAGGAAATTACATAACAAATGAATTTCGGATGAAAAGTTCATTACGTGACGAGTGACTTTCTTACAATTTACATGCATTTATTTTACTAAATATATTTTCTTTCAATTTTCAATCATTTCAATTATAGATATTGGATTATTTTGTCATTTGAGAACTTAATTTTTGTAAAGGTTTAACTATTTTTAAATTTTACCGTGATTATTTTTTGCTTTGTTTTATGATCTCCGGGTCAGGAAGGAAACGTCAAGTGAATCTATAGACACCGAAACAAGCTTTTCTCACGTAAATTCTACCTGACTAACTTACCTGACTTCCTCACTTTTAATTCTCTATAGACACCGAAACAAGCTTTTCTCACGTAAATTCTATCTGACTAACTTACCTGACTTCCTCACTTTTAATTCTCTATAGACACCGAAACAAGCTTTTCTCACGTAAATTCTACCTGACTAACTTACCTGACTTTCTCATCTTTAATTCTCTGTTGCAGCCACCATTTCCAGCTCTGCAGACTGCCGGGCCACTTGTCTGAATAAAGGCATTTGCTATAGCAATACTTTATGTTATTGCACAGAGGACTTTGTTGGATCACAATGCGAAATCCCTGTTCGTAAGTCACTTAAACCCATTCTAATGTCAAGTTTGCATGTCTGAAATAATTTTCAAGGCTTTGTATGTAGCAATTCAATAATTAGGAATTTTGCCCCCCCCCCCCCCCCCCCCCCCCCCCCCCCCCCCCGATGTGCAACGTACATATAGGATATTATGACAACGATTAAATACCAAAACTAATAAATCTTTAATGTCTATTCAGAAATGAAAATTGTCAAGTTTATGTCCTATAAAACATGCACTAGTTCGACACAGTTACATCATATGTTAAAAATACTATACGAACTGAAGTTCATGACCTTTTAATTTTTGCTCTCGCAGTCAGTGCAGAATGTGGCATGAGCTCAATGACGGTTCGAAGCTTCCAGCCGCCCGCCTTCCAGGGAGAAATGTACCTGAAACAGAGCATGTTTGGCTGTCAACTCAGAGAAATGGTCACAGACGTACCGGGCGTGAGAATGTTCGAGTTGGCAATCCCACATCGAGCCATTTCACCGTGTTCACTAACGAAAACAAAGAACAACGAGGTACTTTTTTCATTATCTGAAAATTAAGTTTTCTTGCTAAAACATGCATTTGCTTAATGAAAATGATGCAGGATACAAATACATGTGGCTGAATGACATTTTACTGGGATATTAGACAGGGGATACAATATTTGAAGTCGACGTAGCCACTGCTCACCACAAAGGTCTCTTTAGCATGTCCGACACAGTGCATCAAGTGAAGTGTGTCTACGAAGCAAGGCAAGTCCCATTGCTAAAAGATAGAACAGTTTTTATTAATTGTATCAACATAATCACAGGGCTCATGGCTTTAATTGTTTAATTACGAAA